>NC_134261.1:7579884-7750113 GCF_965152275.1 Natator depressus
AGAATCATTCCCTTTGGACCTTCCTGAGAACATCCCATGTGCTTCTACTCGCTCAGCATCTTCCTGCTGGGGTTCCTCCTCGTTTTCACTCACCATCCCAACACCTGATGGGAGACAGAGAGAATCCAGACGTAAGTCTCTGCCTGTGCCAGAGAGAAAGGAAATCTCAGAGACAAGAGTGGAAAAAGGGATGAAGAAACCAAAATGTGTACAGGACAGATCAAGCCTATCAGGAGCTGATTTTCCCTTAAACCTTCCCCAGAGGAGAGAAAGGAAGGGATCAGTTCTGGGTCCGTATCTCAGAAGAAATCTCAGGGGACAGCGAGATTGGGGAGGGACCTGCTGCCAGTTGTCAGTCAGGATAGGTGGGAAGCCATGAGTGACCTCTGCCAAATGATTCCACATCTGCAGGGAACAATCCTCAACTTGGAGAGCTCACAAGGTCTTTGTAGGGCATCCCAAATGTTTCCTGTATTCACCGACAGTTTTGGGGTTGGTTTAACCAATGCCTCACCTGAGAAGGCAGCTCTCGGGAGCACTTTTTTCTCAAAGCCACGAAGGTCTGGGACCCACGGCTCCACCCCTCGTTCCAGCTGCGAGATGACATCAGTTCTGGAAACTGGAAACCCTGCTCAAGGCAAAGAAACCAAGGGAGGTCAGTGGAATTTGTGGGATACTTGTCACAAAGAATATTCCATGCTTTTAAGCCCAGCTCATTTTTAAGTAGTAACATCCCAAGGCCGGCTTCCTTGGCTCAAAGTGTCAGGAGATGATTATTATAAATCATATTCATTACTTTAGTGCCTAAGGGCCAACTAACAGTGGGTCCTCATTTTGCTAGGCACAGTAGAAACCGAGAAGAGTTGATGGCCCGTGCCCTGAAGAAGTTTCAATCTAAATAGACAAGGCAGACACAGAATGGGGGAAGGGGTAGAACCCACCAGCAGAGTGAACTCCGTGAAGGCAGAGCGACAGATCTGATCAACACAGGCCTATATCTTGAGACTATCGGATTGAATGTTACGACTAGGGCCAGTGTTTTCCGGAAATTGTCGCTAGGACTGCATTTTTTCCCGAAATTACTCTTCGTTTCTGGAATCACCGTTAATAACTGGAATTGCTGATCAGAGGGTGGGTGGGGCATGCAGGGTCACAACCCCCCAGATTTCTCCCTGGAGACACCCGACTCCTCCCCAGGGCACAGGCTGGCTGCGGTCGAGACTTGCTGCCAATTTCTTCCCTCCTCATACAAGTCTGGGATCAGCAGTGGGACGCCAGGCTCTCTCATCATGCTGCAGAGAGGACGGCACTCACACCTGCTCCCGGCCGTGTCCACAGCACCTCTCCCCTGCTCATCTCCCCTGCACACAGCTGGTTCATGCCCCGTCTCTCCAGCGCACAGCTGGCTCGAGGCTCTCAATGTCTGGGCCCCACCTCCCCCACACAGCTGGCTCCTGTCCCTCCCCCCAAGGCCCTTTCAGGCTTTAAAGGATTAGATATTGCTCACGTTTGTCAATTACCCTCTTTTCATTGCCTGCAGACTCTTGCCCTAATTAGGACTGTTATCTGTATATCTAAGCCAGCCCTTGAAAGCATGAATTCTTCACAGACTATGATGCCGAGATGCGCCAGATGATACCAGGAAGGGCTGCGGGATGGGTTTCCTGTGCAATCTGGTATCACTACGGGGTGATGAATGCCAGATCTCAAGGCTAGTTATGCAGAGCTCCACCTTTTGAAGCTTTACCCAACGCAGAAAGGGGTAGTGACAGATTTCCCCTCATTCAGGAGACTGAAGACAACAGATTTTTGGGGGATAAACAGCTGAGTTTGAGCTGACTGAGGGGGGTCTTTCTGGGCTACAAACTCACAGGACCTGATAACCACCAAGAGTTAACCCTTTAAGAAAGGTTTTAATACACTTTGGAACCGATCAGGGATTCTCATGAGGACCGCTGAAGGAATGAAGGTAAATACGCATGTGGATGCTCTTCTTGTTTTATGAGAAAGGGAACAGGAAGGGCAGGGATATCACTGAATGCAGGATCTCAGCAGTACTAGATGTCAGGATAGCACCATACTGCAGCCCACTGGAAAACATAATCCCAACTACACATATAAAATGATGGGGTCTAAATGAGCTGTTTCCACTCAACAGAGGGATCTTGGAGTCACTGTGCACAGTTCTCTGAAAACATCAACTCAGTGTGCCACGGCAGTCAAAAAGCAAAGAGAACGTTGGGAATCATTCTGAAATGGATAGATAATAAGACAGAAAATATCATATCGCCTCTATATAAACCCATGGTACACCCACATCTCGAATACAGCATGCAGATGTGGTTGCCCCATCTCAAAAAAAGATATCTTGGAATTGGAAAAGGTTCAGAAAAGGGCAACCCAAATGATTACAGGTATGAAACTCTTCTGTATGGGGAAAGATGAAAAAGACTGGGACTTTTCAGCTTGGAAAAGAGGCAAAGGGGGGATATGAGAGAGGTCGATAAAATCAAGACTGCTGTGGAGAAAGTAGATAAGGAAGTGTTACTTACTCCTTCTCATAACCCAAGGACTAGGAATCACCCAATGAAATTATTAGGCAGCAGGTTTAAAAGAAACAAAAGGAAGTATTTCTTCACACAACGCACAGTCAACCTGGGGAACTCCTTGCCAGAGGACGTTGTGAAGGCCAAGATTATAATAGGGTTACAAAAAAAAAAAAAAAAAACCACCATGAGAAATCTATCGAGGACAGGTCCGTGAATGGTTATGAGCCAGGATGGGCAGGGATGGTGTCCCTAACTTCTGTTTGTCGTAAGCTGTGAATGGGTGACAGGAGAGGAATCACTTCATGATTCTCTGTTCTGTTCATTCCCTCTGGGACACCTGGCACTGGTCACTGTCGGAAGACAGGACACTGGGCTAGATGCACCTTTGGTCTGTCCCAGTGTGGCCGTTTTTAAATACTAGGGAACCTAGTGAGTCCAGTGCAATGGGAGGGAGTAGGAAAATCCCTGGGTGTGGAGAACACTGGGAAATTAGAAACTAGCATTCAGAAGCAACAGACTCTAAAAAGTCTAGAAAAGCAGAATGTGAAAAATAAGAATTAGAATCGGGGTCATGTGACTTCAGGAATGAGGGACTCAAAAAACCAAGTCTGCAGAGAAGAGAGATTGTGGCTATTGCACATGGGGATGGGGGGAGCAACTCTCCAGGTCTCAAGGATTTTCACCAGCAACCTAGGCCATTTTCCCATGCAGGGGGGCAATCCGGAGCGGTGAGGAGTTGTGTCATCTGTAGTCCTGGGTGAGTTTCAATGTTCTGATGCTGGAGCTCCCTTGTCTAGATTCCCCCAGCCAGCATTCAAGGACGCCCCGAGTGTCTGTGTGATCAGTAACCCTGGACCAGCAGCCCTGACTCCAGCAGCCTGCTTCTTACACCCCAAGCACATTCTGGTCTGGGTGAAGAAGGCTCAGGGTTTGAGAGAAGGCCGGGGTAGGAAGCTTCTGTTCGTTATGCTGGACCTAACCCCCCCAGTTTTACTTGTGCAAACAGGAGATATTGGACACTGTGCGGTACTGCCCCTGTGCTCTGTCCCCACAGTGTTCTGCAGCCGGGGAGGGTCTCTGGTCGTGTGTGTGTCACTGGCATGCTGGGGTGATGCTGGAACAGGACAGAGCAGAGGTGGCATTTCAGGGGTGGGGTGAACCTCATCTCTTCATTTCCCCCTCCAAGAACCAAGGGGACGGGAACCCTTACCCAGCGAGGTCACAGTCTCATAGGTCTCCTGCATGACGTCTCTGTAGAGGGCTCTCTGAGCGGGGTCCAGCAGAGCCCCCTCTTCCCTGGTGAAATACACAGCCACCTCCTCGAAGGTCACCGGCCCCTGAAAGAGCAAGAGCTCCACACTCAGGATCTGCTGCCCCACTCACAGCCCCACTATTCGTGGGGGAGAGGAGCCAATCAAACGGAAACTCTGGGTGGATCGCAGTCAACAGAGGCCCACCCACACCCCGCTCAGAGCACCCAGGAAACACCAGGGTGAGGGACGAAGAGAGAGCCCCTCCTCTCTCCCAGCAGATCCATCACACACCTACTAGCCACAGACTGATACAGGAGATGCTGCCCCGAGCAAGGTCTAGGGAGAGATCTCTTGTCGGAAGCCCAACACCCTCCTCCTTGTCAGGAGCTGGATATGAGGCAGGGGAATCTCCCCTAAGCCTGACTGGTGGCTGCCCCCTTCATATTTCAAGGCACCCGCTGGTTCGCTGGCTCAGGCTCCAGCACTAGGAGTCTGGGCCTTTTTCCCAGCCCCATGTAGCTCGGTTATTTTCTGTTCACCAAATTGGAGCATTTCCACCTCCCAACCTCATGGGTCTCTTCCTCAAATCTAGGCCACTTATTAAACAACTCCCAGCAGGTCTGCCACCCCCTGGCCTCCTCCCTTTCTCCACCCTGTGCATTTCCTGCCCCGCTCCAACCTCCAAACCAGACGGTGCAAACCTTCCCCTCTCCGGCGTATTTGCTGTCCCTCACCCTCCTGCAGGAACAAATCAGAACCCCCCCAATAATCCCTACCTGAGCTGGCTCCTCTGCACCCATGTCGCTCCCCTGTACCATGGAGGACGGGATGAACCGGAACGAAACGTGAGCGTCGTTCTGCAGCCTGGCCGGGCGAGAAGGGCCGTTGTGGAGGTTTAGGAACGGGCATTAGTTCATTTCACATCACGCTTCCCCCAGGCTCTTTCCCTGCAGAGCGAGATCCTAGATTCTGCCGTGCTGAGAAAATGCTCAGTCTCTTTATTACAGCAGAGACCTGGCCCCTCCTGCCAGGCTAAGCCCACAGACACATTTTTTAAAAACTCTTTTATCCCATGGACCCTTTCAGTCTCTCTGTCTCCTTTTCCCTGTGCCCTCTCCATGCCTGTCTGCTAGGAAACTCTCATTCCTGGGTTGTTTGCTCCCCCATGGCTGGATTTGCTCCTGCAAATGGGAGGAGAAATGGGGTGGGGGGCTGTTTGTGTAGAGTCATTGTATAGTCCCTCACTGCCTGCCTGGGATTTCCCCATTGACTGCCTAGCACCCCCACCTGCCCTCCACCACGATCTGCCAGGCCATTTGCCTGGGACCCCCTCCTCCTCCCAGCAGGACCCCCTGACGCTTTACAGGAGGACCCCTCGCTCTGCGCCAGGGACCGCCCCACCACAGCTCTGGGCACTGGGCATGGAAATGGTCCCAAGAGCCAGCTGGGCAATCCCAGACAGAGCCCCTGGCACAGCACCAGGCAGAATCTAACCCCCTGCCCCACCTCCCCAAGACACCCCCCACCCCCACTGGTCTGCAGACAACAGGCCCCCAGTGATACCCACCTCCAGGACCCAGAGCCTTAGGGCTGGGCACATCAGAACTACCCCCCGAAACCCCAAACCCTCCAGAACCCACCAACCTGACTAGGGTCCCCCCTGCCCAGCCACCCAGAGGCCTCCCCTTACCACAGTGCCCCTTCAGCTCCCGCTGCAATCTCCCCACACAGACATGCACCCCCCCAGCAACAGTGTTCCCTCGCAGTGTCTGACAAGTGGATAGAAAGTTATCACCACCCCTTGCTGGCCAGTCACACAGGCAGGGGGAGCTCGGGGGGACGCTTCTTTAACAGAAGGGAAGCCATGGAGGGCCAAAATAAGTAAGAAAGTTCCATACTCTGTCACTAGCAAATAATGGCCACCGTGGATCCACCCCACAGGTGGCTACATCTTTGCACTGCGGGAAGCCACCCCTCACGGAGACCCTTTGTCATGGGGTTTGGGATACTTCTGGACCCACACTGCACTCAGAGGGACCTCCCCATCCCATGCCAGCTGGAGAAAAGGAAAGGGTCCAGCCAACTCTCCTGTTACCAGCTGGGAACCACCGATCCCCCAAACAGGGGGAGGCCTCTGGCTTTGATGGGTTTTGAATATATGGCTAGTCTCTTATCAGCAAACATTTTTAACAGAGATAAAGGAGGGAACAAATGATTCTCAAAAGAGAGGGAAAGATGATCATTGTTGCAGGGGGGTTAATTTCCCAACCAGGATGGGGAAGGACTCAGGGCGACAGGTTCCCCCCAAGGAAGGAGAAGTTGCTGGGATTTAGAGACATGGGGAACAGCCCCAAACCCGGGAGGATTTTTAATTGACATTTGATAATGACATAGTAAGAGGGAAACCTGAGATTGAGATCAGTGTTCAGAAATGAAAGAGAAAGGGTGGAAATCTGAGGGACTTTGGATCCATTTATGCAAATCATAGAAAGGAAAGTGGAAAATGAGAGGGATTTTATAGCAGTCGTTGATAGGAGGTAAAAGCTGAGTGTATTTCCCACCACTATTTGGTCAATGAATAGAGCGGAAATGGGCAACATTGGCAAACGTTTTAGATCCATATTCAGGAATCTGAGAAAAGGTGTAAATCTGAGAGTTTCTTCGTAATTTATAATTACAGAGACAGGGAAAGCTCTCAGGGGCATATTCAATTAGAAGTAGACAACTAGAGTAAAAGTGGGGCAAACGTTGAGGGTATTTTGTTTCAATCTTTGAGACGTACAGAGAAAACGTGTCACAAACTACGCAACTGAGAACATGGGATAAACACCAAGACCGGGGGCGGGAGGGGGGATTTTATGTGGCTATTAAATAGCTAGCTGGAAAAGGGGGACCGTTTGTCATATAAAATCCAGCCTGTCCAATACATAAAGAGAAAGTGATGGTCCCCCCCACTGCCCCCCTTCACCTGGGCAGCAGGGAGCCCTCTGAGGGGCTGATTGAAGAGGGCGGGGGGAGCTGGAGGGCTCCCTGGGGGAGGGAAGGGGGCAGCAGTGGGGGATGGGCAGGTGGGGGGCAGGTGGGGGCTGGGGGCAACGTTGCTGCAGTTGGGGGGCAGCAAGTGGGACTGGGAAGCCGGGATCGGGGGCAGCCCCAGGGGGGACACGGGCCCCTCCCTTCCCCGCCCCGGCAGAGACCCGGCGTCTCCTCCCACCCCCACGCCGGGGGCAGCCAGGTTGGGGGACGGCTCCGGGCTACAACTTCCCCCGACACCGGGACAAATCGCTGCGGATCAAACGGGGGGGGGGGGGGGAAATCCCGCCCCCCCCGCACGGGAGGAGAGTTTCAATGGACATGTGAGGAGGAGGGAGAGACGGGGGGGGGGGATCAGGGGAGACGAGAGAGCGGATGGGGGGGGGAGGGGGGAGTTTACAGCCACGTGGGAGCTACCGAGAGAGAAAAGGGGAGAACTGGGGGGCATTTGTGCCCGGGGGGGGAAGGGGCACAATCAGGGACAGGATCCAATTAAATCCCCCCCCACTCCCCCCTCCCGGGGAATTTCCTGGCTGCACAGAGACAGTTCAAACCCCCCCCCGCAACTCCGGCTTCTCCCCCCCCTCATCCCTCAAGGGACCCCCCCCGCCGGGCCCCAGTCTCTGCCCCCCCCCCAATTCCAGCCTGCTGCCCCCCCCGGGGTCTCCCACTCACCGGGGCGGGGGCGGGCAGAGCCCGGGGCTGGTCCCAGCTGGAGAAAGCCCCCCCCGGCCGGGCACGGGGGGGTCAATGACGAGCCCCCCCCCAGCACAGACCCCAGGGGGGAGCCGCAGCTGCTCCTCCGAGAGACCCGACACGAGGCAGTTCCTGGGGGCGGGGCCTGGTGCAGCCCGGGGGCGGGGCAGCGCCTGGGGGCGGGGCCTGGAGCAGACCGGGGGCGGGGCAGCGCCTGGGGGCGGGGCTCGGGCCCAGACCAGACGCTGCTGCTCCCCCGTGGGACCCGGGAGCCCGGGCTGGGCAGCTGCGGCTCCCCCCTGGGGTCCCTGCTGGGGGGGGGCCCGTCATTAACCCCTCCGTGCCCGGCCGGGGGGGGCTCTCTCCAGCCGGGACCCGCCCTCTGGGCAGCCCCGGGCTCTGCCCGCCCCCAGCCGGAGCCCCCCGATGAGCGGGAGACCCCGGTGGGGGGGGGAGCGCTGGGGGGGGGCAGGAAAGTGACTCTCTGCCCCCGGCCCCGGGGAGAAGCCTCGGAGCTGCCTCAGCCCCAGCGGAGCCGCCGCAGGCTGGGGGAGAAGAACAGAAAGTGAAGAGAGAAGGGGAAAAGAGAGCCCCCCCGTCCCCTCTCTGCCTCCCCCCTTCCGCCCCACCATCCCGTCCAGGGGCATCCCGAGGCGGATGCAGAATATGCAGCTGTGTGGGGCACCCTGAACTCTGGGGCACCAAATTGCCCCACATTTCACGGTGCCCCTGGCAGCTGCCTGCTGCAGATGTGGCCCCCCCCCGCTCCGGCAGCCAGCCCCATCCCCTGGCCAGCCCCCCGGCCCGTGGGCTGCACCCACTGCCTGGGGCAGGGCTGTCCCGAGGGGGGCGTGGGGCCCGAGACAACACCCTCCACCCTGCCTCTTCGTCCTCTGCCCCCGGCCACCCCCATCCAACCTGTCCCCCGCCAAGCCTCTTCCCCCAGCCACGGACGCAGCCCGGAGGACGGGCAGGGGGCCTGCCCCGGCAGCAGGGGTTGGGCCGGACCCCGCAGTCACCAGCAATGGTGGGACGTGGAGCGACCCCGCCCCAGCCCACTCCCCTGTGCCCTCTGCCAGCCGCCTCCCTCCGCTTCCCGCGGCTGGGGAGTGCGGGGGTAGTCCTTCCCCCTCCCACAAGGGACCCAGGCAAAAATTGGGGATTGCTTGGAGCAGGGGCTTGGACTAGATGATCTCCTGAGATCCCGTCCCACCCTGCGATTCTTTGACTGCAGCCTGAGTCCAGCACCAGGGAACCCATTGGCGCAGACCCAAAACCACTGAACCCACTTCCGGAAGCTTCTGGATGGGGAGTGCTTAATCTGCCTAGCAACAATGACCCAGACCAGATCACTCCTACCTCCCACCAACTGGTCTCTTAAAGAGAGAGCTCCCGATTAGGCACATGGCTTACATGTTACTAATAATTTATATGAAATATAGGGCTTAACTGCTAAAATCGGTACCCACAACAATCCTCTGTAAGGAGGTGCGTGGCTCTCCCCTGCTGAGTTCTCCGTTTCAGCAAATGAGTTCGTAACAGACGATTGACCCAAGGTTCTTCCTTTCCCTGTGACACCAATTCCACTTTTGTTAACTGTCTGAAAGCACGAGCTTCAGCCACCGCCATGTCTTTTTCACGTAACATAACAAACGAAAATAGAATAAAATGAAACCCAAATGAAGCGGAAAGGCAGGTCTATGCAAGCACATTGAGGGTATTAAGCTCTTATGTTCGGTTCTGCTTGGCGACAAGAGAAACCTGTTGAAATTGGTTAGTTTTAACATTTTGCGGCAAAACCAGACATACTATACCCTGTAATATTTTGGACATTTTGGCTGTAACATACTTCTAGCTATATTTTAATATTTAAGAAAGGTGCAAACAAGTTTGTAACCCCCCCAAAAAGAAACTGGCATTTTCTAAGTATCAGCTTTTGATTAATGTCGATGTTTCTCCTTACGGTTTTTCTTTGAATAAACCCCCGTGGCCCCAGTGATTAGTAAAAGAGAACCCTTTTCATTTGCAATTGCATTATCTCTTGAGGCAGAGAAAGCGTTTCTGGAAGAGAAACCTACCTCCACTCATCGCTCTTTGAAAAACTGCAGAGAGACAGGAGCCTGGCCCCTGGGGTCAGGGACCTGCTGAGGCCGAATCCTGCTCGGAAGGTCCCCAGCACTCCTCGCTGGCTGGGCTGAAGTCGAAGGGCGCTGCCATGGGAGGGGAGTGCCTCATCCCCCGGCCTGAGGCGTCGGTGCTTCTTTGTCCCCTTCTCCTGCCCAGAGAGGCAGGCAGCTGCTGTGGGGACACGCGAGCGAGGCTCGCAGGATATCGCTCAGCTCGGTCTGGCTGGCAGGGGCCTTCCAGCTCAGCCTGGCCTTGGCCCCCATTGCGCCGCGCTCGGCCAGCCGCGGGAGGAGGGACTGTGGCTGCCGCTCAGGCTCGGGCCGCGTGGCCAGGCTTCCCTGGCAGGGGCTGCCAGAGGCAAAGAATGGGCACCGTCTACATGGCAGCGGGTGGGAAGGAAGGTGGAGCCTGCGCCTCTCGTGGGGTCTCCCTTGCCGCTCAGGCAGAGGCAGGAGGGGCGCGACAAGGGCCCGGCTGAAGATTTTGCGCTGGGACTGGAGGATTAAGCCTGTGGCCCCGGAGTTCCTGCTCCGACGTGGGGTTTTGTGGTGCTGCCCCCATGGTCGCCCGTCCTGTAGGTCAGCACTTTGAAGCCAAGGGGAGCGGCCTGGAGGCAGCAAAAGGGGACATTTGCGGGAGCCAGCCGTTCTCAAGGAGCATCGGACATGGACGCCGAGAGGGCCGTTCCCCTTCTGGGTGTGTCCCAGCTTTGTTTTGGTTTGTCAGCATGAAAAGGGGTTTGTTTATGAATCTGACCGTTTTCCAAATCTAACCTTCCCTGCTGTGCCAGGATAGAGGGTGGACAAGCCTGGTTTATCTGCACGGGATTATTGCAATCTGAGGCCTCTCTGTCCTTTTCGCTTGCACAGACCAGTTCCGACCCTGAGTGAGGTATGAAGCAGCATGCCCACCACTGATCAGCCCGTTTCTCCGGTGCAGCCGTGGACCCCCACAAGTGTGCCTGGAATGCAGAAGTGTTGGGGTCTCCAATTTTTAACCGGGTTAGAAATCCCCCTCCCCCACCAATGATTCCCATCACAGTGCCAGTCCACAGTCCCACTCCTCTCGGCTCCAGTTTTTCAAAGAGCGATGAGTGGAGGTAGGTTTCTCTTCCAGAAACGCTTTCTCTGCCTCAAGACATAATGCAATTGCAAACGAAAAGGGTTCTCTTTTACTAATCACCGGGGCCGCAGGGGTTTATTCAAAGAAAAACCGTAAGGAGAAACATCGACATTAATCAAAAGCTGATACTAAGAAAATGCCAGTTTCTTTTGGGGGGGTTTACAAACTTGTTTGCACCTTTCTTAAATATTAAAATATAGCTAGAAGTATGTTACAGCCAAAATGTCCAAAATATTACAGGGTATAGTATGTCTGGTTTTGCCGCAAAATGTTAAAACTAACCAATTTCAACAGGTTTCTCTTGTTGTCGCCAAGCAGAACCGAACATAAAAGCTTAATACCCTCAATGTGTTTGCATAGACCTGCCTTTCCACTTCGTTTGGGTTTCATTTTATTCTATTTTCGTTTGTTATGTTACGTGAAAAAAGACATGGCGGTGGATGAAGCTCGTGCTTTCAGACAGTTAACAAAAGTGGAATTGCTGTCACAGGGAAAGGAAGAACCTTGGGTCAATCATCTGTTACGAACTCATTTGCTGAAACAGAGAACTCAGCAGGGGAGAGCCACGCACCTTCTCACAGAGGATTGTTGTGGGTACCGATTTTAGCAGTTAAGCCCTATATTTCGTATAAATAATTAGTAACATGTAAGCCCTGTGCCTAATCGGGAGCTCTCTCTTTAAGAGACCAGTTGGTGGGAGGTAGGAGTGATCTGGTCTGGGTCATTGTTGCTAGGCAGATTAAGCACTCCCCATCCAGAAGCTTCCGGAAGTGGGTTTGGTAGTTTTGGGTCTGCGCCAATGGGTTCCCTGGCGCTGGAATCAGACGACAGGAGGGCGAGCAGTCAGGGCAGCTGCTTTGCCCTGTGTGAGCTGGGAGAAGCTGAGCCCAGGAGCAGAAAGCAGGTTGCCGTCCCTAACTCTGAAGCATTTTGCAGCAGGTTAGTGATCCTGTTAACCCTTGAACAGGGAAGCCTGGGCAATGCTAATTATAGCAATTAAGGGGAAACTGGGAGGGAAAAATAACTTCAATTTAACTGGTTTCAGAGTCCCAGCTGTGTTCGTCTGTATTCATAAAAACAAAAGGAGGACTTGTGGCACCTTAGAGACTAACCAATTTATTTGAGCATAAGCTTTCGTGAGCTACAGCTCACTTCATCTGATGCATGCAGTGGAAAATACAGTGGGGAGATTTATATACACAGAGAGCATGAAACAATGGGGGTTACCATACACACTGTAACCAGAGTGATCAGCTTAGCTGAGCTATTACCAGCAGGAGAGAAAAAACCCTTTTGTAGTGATAATCAAGGTGGGCCATTTCCAGCAGTTGACAAGAATGTGTGAGGAACAGTAGGAGGGGGGAATAAACATGGGGAAATAGTTTTACATTGTGTAATGACTCATCCACTCCCAGTCTTTTTTCAAGCCTAAGTTAATTGTATCCGGTTTGCAAATTAATTCCAATTCAGCAGTCTCTCGTTGGAGTTTGTTTTTGAAGTTTTTTAATTGAAGAATTGCCACTTTTAGGTCTCTAATCGAGTGACCAGAGAGATTGAAGTGTTCTCCGACTGGTTTTTGAATGTTATAATTCTTGACGTCTGATTTGTGTCCATTTATTCTTTTACGGAGAGACTGTCCGGTTTAGCTAATGTACATGGCAGAGGGGCATTGCTGGCATATATCACATTGGTGGATGTGCAGGTGAACAAGCCTCTGATAGTGTGGCTGATGTGATTAGGCCCTAGGATGGTGTCCCCTGAATAGATATGTGGACACAGTTGGCAACGCGCTTTGTTGCAGGGATAGGTTCCTGGGTTAGTGTTTTTGTTGTGTGGTGTGTGGTTGCTGGTGAGTATTTGCTTCAGGTTGGGGAGTTGTCTGTAAGCAAGGACTGGCCTGTCTCCCAAGATCTGTGAGAGTGATGGGTCATCCTTCAGGATAGGTTGTAGATCCTTGATGATGCGCTGGAGGGGTTTTAGTTGGGGGCTGAAGGTGACGGCTAGTGGCGTTCTGTTATTTTCTTTGTTGGGCCTGTCCTGTAGTAGGTGATTTCTGGGTACTCTTCCGGCTCTGTCAATCTCGCTCACCTGCACATCTACCAATGTGGTATGTGCCATCATGTGCCAGCAAATTTGTTGGTCTCTAAGGTGCCACAAGTCCTCCTTTTCTTTCTGTTGTAACTGTATGCTTTGAATGTTGTTTTGATTGTAGCCAGACTGTTCTGACAGTGAACTCGAACTGTCAGACTGGTCTCCTGCCAGTTGTCAGAGTCTAGGTTCGTCTCTAAGGTGCCACGTCTGCTGGGGTGGGCAGGCATCCTGGAGTCCTTTCTAGAAGAGAACTGGGAACTGAGTTGGGAAAACCAATTTGAAAACCGGAAGCTCAGGTTAAGACTTATTTATTGATAATATTCAATAATCCTTCAATTCCAGTGCCACAATGAATACAATTGCTTCAGTCTGATAAGTTTCCCAAAGGGAAAACTTCACTTCTCTCCAAAGGGAGTTGAGAGAAAGGAGTTTTTCGAGTCCAAGAAAGACAAGGCAGGTGAGGGTAAGAGCTGGTAGAGGACCAACCTCTGTTGGTAAAAGAGAAAAGCTTTGGAGCTAACCCAGAACACTTCTTCAGTTCTGTAGAGCCCGAAAGGTCATCTCTTCCATACACAGCAGTTGGAACGTAAGAGCAGAGATACCGAGTCAGAGCAGTTCATGCAGCCCACTATCCTGTCTCCTGACAGCGGCCAATGCCAGGCACCCCACAGGAGACTCCCAGGAGTAGGGGCTGCATTTCTGTACCAAACAGTCACTTGAAGGAGGCAGACAAAGGCCTTTAAGATGAGGCATCCACCACTGTCAAAACATCATCTCCCTCCTGCAGGCGACTGACGGCCTGAATTTGTTCCTTGTCCTCCTGGAGTCTTGTCTGCAATCAGCACTATCCAGTCCCTCTGTGTGTAGCAGGAAGAAACACAAATCTTGTCTGAAAAACAAGCTGTCTTTTATTCCTGAGCAATGGATCTTCCTGTTTGTTGTTTCTGGGTCCAGAACTGGTTTAACTGCAGTCACATTGTGTTCCGATTCCAGCTGTGGGAGATGTTTGTCTGATGTTTCTGCACGATGGGGAAATAAAATCTTGAGTCTGTTTTTTTTTTCTCCTGCAGATTCCTTTGCTGTTCCAACGATAAGGACATGAACAAAAGGGAGGCGAAATAAAAATAAACCCCAGATTGCAACACAGTTAGGGAAGGAGAAGATCAGGGTTGAGCCAAACGCTTCCAAATAAAAAGTGATCCTAAAAATTGAGGAGGGGGGAGGAGATCAGGCATGTGTGGATCCCCTTGATCGTTGAACTCGGATTGCTAGAAACAAAGTTCAGGCTTTTACATTGTCGAAAAGAAGTTGGGACACCTGCTCTGCTTCAATTATTTGTTCTCTGCCTCTGTCTCTCTCTCCACCCTGCCCTTTCTTTTCTCCCGTGTCTCTGCCTGCCTCCTCCTGCTCCCTCCACCCCTGCCCTTTCCCAGGAGCTCTCAGTCTGCAGCAGAGGTCTCCACACTTTTGATGCTCAGGATCACTTTTTGAATTGAAGGCCAACCCAGGATCTACCCCGCCCCTTCCCCCATAGCCCTGCCCCGCTCCCCCCTTTGCTCGCTCTCCCCCACCCTCACTCATTTTCACCGCGCTAGGGCAGGGGTTGGGGGAAGGGACCAACGCCCTCCCGTGGCTCTGTGCGCTGCCCCTCTCTGCCAGCACCACCCCCTCAGCTCCCATTGGCCACGGGTCCCCATTCCCAGCCAATGGGAGCTGCGGGGGCAGCGCTTACAGGCAGGAGCAGCACTCCGAGACCCCCGCTCCCCCGCCCCACAAGGCCGCAGGGCTGTGCTGGCCGCTTCTGGGAGCAGTGCGGGGCCGGGGTAGGCAGGGAGCCTGCCTTAGCCGCAGCCCCGCTCGACCACCAGCGATTGCGGTCGACCGCTTGGCGACCACTCGACAGCACCCAGGGAAAGCCAGAGCTTCCCTGTTCCACAGACGGCCCATGACCCTGGGTCCGGGGACACGTGACCGAGGCCACAACCAGTCACCAAAACCAAATGGCCCTTTACGGGGAAACACCTCTGCCTCCTGCCCAACTTCCCCCCACTAAAAAGGGGAGACCCAGTGCTGCCTGAGGGGCCTCACAAGGGAAATGTCAACCCCCCCCACCCCACGAACTCCAGTGTCACCCCCATGGCACCAGCACAGAGGGAGCCCAGGGAGATGGGGTCAGGGGCATCCCTACTGTCTAGGGTGCCCTATGCAGCCCAAACACCTGCTCCCCCGCCCTAGGGAGGGTCTGGGCTGCGCGAGAGCCCTGTGGGGCCAGAGAGGAAGGAGGTGTGGTGGGCCACTTTGGGGGGCCTCACGGGGCCCAGAGCAGCCCGGGGGAGGAGCGAGGGCCTGGCAGCGGCCGCAGGACGCGGAGCGACCCAGCCCCATCCCCAGCCCACTCCAGTCCCCCTACCCCAGCCGGGTCTCTTGCGGGAGGGGGAAGGACTGCCCCCGCACTCCCCAGCCGCGGGAAGCGGAGGGAGGAGGCTGGGAGGGGGCACAGGGGAGTGGGCTGGGGCCGGGTCGCTCCACGTCCCACCATTGCTGGTGACTGTGGGGTCCGGCCCGACCCCTGCTGCCGGGGCAGGCCCCCTGCCCGTCCTCCGGGCTGCATCCGTGGCTGGGGGCAGAGGCTTGGGGGGGGACAGGTTGGATGGGGCTGGGCCGGGGGCAGAGGACGAAGAGGCAGGGTGGAGGGTGTTGTCTCGGGCCCCACGCCCGCCTCGGGACAGCCCTGCCCCAGGCAGTGGGTGCAGCCCATGGGCCGGGGGGCTGGCCAGGGGATGGGGCTAGCTGCCGGAGCTGGGGGGGGGGCCACTTCTGCAGCAGGCAGCTGCCAGGGGCACCGTGAAATGTGGGGCAATTTGGTGCCCCAGAGTTCAGGGTGCCCCACACAGCTGCATAATCTGCATCCACCTCGGGATGCCCCTGGACGGGATGGTGGGGTGGAAGGGGGGAGGCAAAGAGGGGACGGGGGGGCTCTCTTTTCCCCTTCTCTCTTCACTTTCTGTTCTTCTCCCCCAGCCTGCGGCGGCTCCGCTGGGGCTGAGGCAGCTCCGAGGCTTCTCCCCGGGGCCGGGGGCAGAGAGTCACTTTCCTGCCCCCCGCGCCCAGCGCTCCCCCCCCCCACCGGGGTCTCCCGCTCATCGGGGGGCTCCGGCTGGGGGCGGGCAGAGCCCGGGGCTGCCCAGGGGGCTGGTCCCGGCTGGAGAGAGCCCCCCCCGGCCGGGCACGGAGGGGTTAATGACGGGCCCCACCCAGCAGGGACCCCAGGGGGGAGCCGCAGCTGCCCAGCCCGGGCTCCCGGGTCCCACGGGGGCAGCAGCAGCGTCTGGTCTGGGCCCGAGCCCCGCCCCCAGGAATTGCCCCGCCCCCGGTCCGCTCCAGGCCCCGCCCCCAGGCGCTGCCCCACCCCCGGGCTGCTCCAGGCCCCGCCCCCTGGAGCTGCCTCGTGTCGGGTCTCTCGGAGGTGGGAGGAGACGCCGGGTCTCTGCCGGGGCGGGGAAGGGAGGGGCCCGTGTCCCCCCTGGGGCTGCCCCCGATCCCGGCTTCCCAGTCCCACTTGCTGCCCCCCAACCGCAGCACCGTTGCCCCCAGCCCCCACCTGCCCCCCACCTGCCCATCCCCCACTGCCGCCCCCTTCCCTCCCCCAGGGAGCCCTCCAGCTCCCCCCCCCCTTCAATCAGCCCCTCAGAGGGCTCCCTGCTGCCCAGGGGAATGGGGGCAGTGGGGGGGACCATCACTTTCTCTTTATGTATTGGACAGGCTGGATTTTATATGACAAACGGTCCCCCTTTTCCAGCTAGCTATTTAATAGCCACATAAAATCCCCCCCCCCCCCCCGGTCTTGGAGTTTATCCGATGTTCTCAGTTGCGTAGTTTGTGACACGTTTTCTCTGTACGTCTCAAAGATTGAAACAAAATACCCTCAACGTTTGCCCCACTTTTACTCTAGTTGTCTACTTCTAATTGAATATGCCCCTGAGAGCTTTCCCTGTCTCTGTAATTATAAATTACGAAGAAACTCTCAGATTTACATCTTTTCTCAGATTCCTGAATATGGATATATAACGTTTCCCAATGTTGCCCATTTCCGCTCTATTCATTGACCAAATAGAGGTGGGAAATACACTCAGCTTTTACCTCCTATCAACGACTGCGATAAAATCCCTCTCATTTTCCACTTTCCTTTCTATCATTAGCATAAATGGATCCAAAGTCCCTCAGATTTCCACCCTTTCTCTTTCATTTCTGAACACTGATCTGAAATCTCAGGTTTCCCTCTTACTATGTCATTATCAAATGTCAATTAAAAATCCTCCCGGGTTTGGGGCTGTTCCCCATGTCTCTAAATCCCAGCAACTTCTCCTTCCTTGGGGGGAACCTGTCGCCCTGAGTCCTTCTCCATCCTGGTTGGGAAATTAACCCCCCTGCAACAATGATCATCTTTCCCTCTCCTTTGAGAGTCATTTGTTCCCTCCTTTATCTCTGTTAAAAATGTTTGCTGATAAAAGAGACTAGCCATATATTCAAAACCCATCAAAGCCAGAGGCCTCCCCCTGTTTGGGGGATCGGTGGTTCCCAGCTGGTAACAGGAGAGTTGGCTGGACCCTTTCCTTTTCTCCAGCTGGCACGGGATGGGGAGGTCCCTCTGAGTGCAGCGTGGGTCCAGAAGTATCCCAAACCCCATGACAAAGGGTCTCCGTGAGGGGTGGCTTCCCGCAGTGCAAAGATGTAGCCGCCTGTGGGGTGGATCCACGGTGGCCATTATTTGCTAGTGACAGAGTATGGAACTTTCTTACTTATTTTCGCCCTCCATGGCTTCCCTTCTGTTAAAGAAGCGTCCCCCCGAGCTCCCCCTGCCTGTGTGACTGGCCAGCAAGGGGTGGTGATAACTTTCTATCCACTTATCAGACACTGCAAGGGAACACTGTTGCTGGGGGGGTGCATGTCTGTGTGTGGAGATTGCAGCGGGAGCTGAAGGGGCACTGTGGTAAGGGGAGGCCTCTGGGTGGCTGGGCAGGGGGGACCCTAGTCAGGTTGGTGGGTTCTGGAGGGTTTGGGGTTTCGGGGGGTAGTTCTGATGTGCCCAGCCCTAAGGCTCTGGGTCCTGGAGGTGGGTATCACTGGGGGCCTGTTGGCTGCAGACCAGTGGGGGTGGGGGGTGTCTTGGGGAGGTGGGGCGGGGGGTTAGATGCTGCCTGGTGCTGTGCCAGGGGCTCTGTCTGGGATTGCCCAGCTGGCTCTTGGGACCATTGCCATGCCCAGTGCACAGAGCTGTGGTGGGGCGGTCCCTGGCGCAGAGCGAGGGGTCCTCCTGTAAAGCGTCAGGGGGTCCTGCTGGGAGGAGGAGGGGGTCCCAGGCAAATGGCCTGGCAGATCCTGGTGGAGGGCAGGTGGGGGTGCTAGGCAGTCAATGGGGAAATCCCAGGCAGGCAGTGAGGGACTATACAATAACTCTACACAAACAGCCCCCCACCCCATTTCTCCTCCCATTTGCAGGAGCAAATCCAGCCATGGGGGAGCAAACAACCCAGGAATGAGAGTTTCCTAGCAGACAGGCATGGAGAGGGCACAGGGAAAAGGAGACAGAGAGATTGAAAGGGTCCGTGGGATAAAAGAGTTTTTAAAAAATGTGTCTGTGGGCTTAGCCTGGCAGGAGGGGCCAGGTCTATGCTGTAATAAAGAGACTGAGCGTTTTCTCAGCACGGCAGAATCTAGGATCTCGCTCTGCAGGGAAAGAGCCTGGGGGAAGCGTGATGTGAAATGAACTAATGCCCGTTCCTAAACCTCCACAACGGCCCTTCTCGCCCGGCCAGGCTGCAGAACGACGCTCACCTTTCGTTCCGGTTCATCCCGTCCTCCCACGGGACAGGGGAGCGACATGGGTGCAGAGGAGCCAGCTCAGGTAGGGATTACTGGGGGGGTTCTGATTTGTTCCTGCAGGAGGGAGAGGGACAGCAAATACGCCGGAGAGGGGAAGGTTTGCACTGTCTGGTTTGGAGGTTGGAGCGGGGCAGGAAATGCACAGGGAGGAGAAAGGGAGGAGGCCAGGGGGTGGCAGACCTGCTGGGAGTTGTTTAATAAGTGGCCTAGATTTGAGGAAGAGACCCATGAGGTTGGGAGGTGGAAATGCTCCAATTTGGTGAACAGAAAATAACCCACCAACATGGGGCTGGGAAAAAGGCCCAGACGCCTAGTGCTGGAGCCTGAGCCAGCGAACCAGCGGGTGCCTTGAAATATGAAGGGGGCAGCCACCAGTCAGGCTTAGGGGAGATTCCCCTGCCTCATATCCAGCTCCTGACAAGGAGGAGGGTGTTGGGCTTCCTACAAGAGATCTCTCCCTAGTCCCTGCTCGGGCAGCATCTCCTGTATCAGTCTGTGGCTAGTAGGTGTGTGATGGATCTGCTGGGAGAGAGGAGGGGCTCTCTCTTCGCCCCCTCACCCTCGTGTTTCCTGGGTGCTCTGAGCGGGGTGTGGGTGGTCCTCTGTTGACTGCGATCCACCCAGAGTTTCCGTTTGATTGGCTCCTCTCCCCCACGAATAGTGGGGCTGTGAGTGGGGCAGCAGGTCCTGAGTGTGGGGCTCTTGCTCTTTCAGGGGTCTGTGACGTTCGAGGAGGTGGCTGTGTATTTCACCAGGGAAGAGGGGGCTCTGCTGGACCCCGCTCAGAGAGCCCTCTACAGAGACGTCATGCAGGAGACCTATGAGACTGTGACCTCCCTGGGTAAGGGTTCCTGTCCCCTCGGTTCTTGGAGGGGGAAATGAAGAGATGAGGTTCACCCCACCCCTGCAATGCCACCTCTGCTCTGTCCTGTTCCAGCATCACCCCAGCGTGCCAGTGACACACACATGACCAGAGACCCTCCCCGGCTGCAGAACACTGTGGGGACAGAGCACAGGGGCAGTACCGCACAGTGTCCAATATCTCCTGTTTGCACAAGTAAAACGGGGGGGTTAGGTCCAGCATAACGAACAGAAGCTTCCGACCCCTGGCCTTCTCTCAAACCCTGAGCCTTCTCCACCCAGACCAGAATGTGCTTGGGGTGTAAGAAGCAGGCTGCTGGAGTCAGGGCTGCTGGTCCAGGGTTACTGATCACACAGACACTCGGGGCGTCCTTGAATGCTGGCTGGGGGAATCCAGACAAGGGAGCTCCAGCATCAGAACATTGAAACTCACCCAGGACTACAGATGACACAACTCCTCACCGCTCCGGATTGCCCCCGTGCATGGGAAAATGGCCTAGGTTGCTGGTGAAAATCCTTGAGACCTGGAGAGTTGCTCCCCCCATCCCCATGTGCAATAGCCACAATCTCTCTTCTCTGCAGACTTGGTTTTTTGAGTCCCTCATTCCTGAAGTCACATGACCCCGATTCTAATTCTTATTTTTCACATTCTGCTTTTCTAGACTATTTAGAGTCTTTTGCTTCTGAATGATAGTTTCTAATTTCCCAGTGTTCTCCACACCCAGGGATTTTCCTACTCCCTCCCATTGCACTGGACTCACTAGGTTCCCTAGTATTTAAGAACGGCCACACTGGGACAGACCAAAGGTGCATCTAGCCCAGTGTCCTGTCTTCCGACAGTGACCAGTGCCAGGTGTCCCAGAGGGAATGAACAGAACAGAGAATCATGAAGTGATTCATCTCCTGTCACCCATTCACAGCTTACGACAAACAGAAGTTAGGGACACCATCCCTGCCCATCCTGGCTCATAACCATTCACGGACCTGTCCTCGATAGATTTCTCATGGTGGTTTTTTTTTTTTTTTGTAACCCTATTATAATCTTGGCCTTCACAACGTCCTCTGGCAAGGAGTTCCCCAGGTTGACTGTGCGTTGTGTGAAGAAATACTTCTCTCCTGTACACATTTTGGTTTCTTCATCCCTTTTTCCATTCTTCTCTCTGAGATTTACTTTCTCTCTGGCGCAGGCAGAGACTTACGTCTGGATTCTCTCTGTCTCCCATCAGATGTTGGGATGGTGAGTGAAAACCAGGAGGAACCCCAGCAGGAAGATGCTGAGCGAGTAGAAGCACATGGGATGTTCTCAGGAAGGTCCAAAGGGAATGATTCTGGGAGCTATGCACGCCCAGAAAAAACAAAAGGCTGTGAGAGTCAGCAGAGGCCAGAGGAAAACTTCAGTAGCCAGTCAGACCTTATTACACGTGAGAGAATGAACTTGGAAGGAACACGCTACACGTGCCTTGAGTGTGGGAAAAGCTTCAAAGGGAGCTCTGACCTTCTCACACATCAGAGAATCCACACGGGTGAGAAACCTTACGCATGCAGTGTGTGTGGGAAATGCTTCAAGCGGAGCTCACACCTCATTGCACATAAGAGAATCCACATAGATGAGAAACCTTATGGCTGCCCTGAGTGTGGGAAACACTTCAAGCAGAGCTCACACCTTATTACACATCGGAAAATCCACACGGGTGAGAAACCTTATGGATGCCCTGAGTGTGGGAAACACTTCATTGACAGTTCATCCCTCCTCTCACATCAGCGAATCCACACAGAAGAGAGGCCCTACACATGCTCTGAGTGTGAGAAAAGCTTCAGTTATAGCTCAGCCCTTACTGCGCATCAGCGAATCCACAAGGGTGAGAAACCTTATGGATGCCCTGAGTGTGGGAAACACTTCATTGATAGCTCAGCCCTCATCACACATCAGCGAATCCACACAGGAGAGAGGCCCTACACATGCTCTGAGTGTGGGAAAAGCTTCAATCGGAGCTCAAACCTGATCACACATCAGCGAATCCACACGGGAGACACACCCTACACATGCTCTGAGTGTGGGGAACGCTTCCGTTATAGCTCAGCCCTTACCACCCATCAGAGAATCCACACCGGTGAGAGACCCTACACATGCTCTGAGTGCGGGAAAAGCTTCAATCAGAGCTCTACCCTAATCACACATCAGAGAACGCACACAGGAGAGACCCCCTACATGTGCTCTGAGTGCGGGAAAAGCTTTAATCAGAGCTCTGTACTGAGCACACATAGAAGAATCCACACGGGTGAGAAACCTTATGGATGCTGTGAGTGTGGGAAACACTTCAATCAAAGCTCAGCCCTTATCACACATCAGCGAATCCACACAGGAGAGACGCCCTACACATGCTCTGAGTGTGGGAAAAGCTTCAATCAGCGCTCAATCCTTATTAGACATCAGAAAATCCACATGGGAGTGATCTGTAACAAATGCCTTGACTAGGGCTGGCCAAAGGTTGTTTTTTTTAAAAAAATCACATTTGCTAATTCCCACTCAGTGATCTGAGCCCCATCTTCACCGTGGTTACTCAGCTCCCGCAGATGAGTTGCCTGCTTCTGCCTTTTGCAGCTCACCCTTCTTTGGGGTCAGTCCTGTGATCTTTTCTATCAACTCCTTTCCTTTTGAGTCGAAGGAGCGTGTGTCCCTCCAGCCAGGAATGTTCATCAGCTCCAGGTGGGGGAGAGAGGTTTGTTCCCAACAAGCTACTCTGAGGCAAAAACTACCCGTGCCGTACATCCACTAGGACTGCACATGGCGTCGGCTGCTCAAGTTAGTGATCTTCGTGTTAAAAGACAACTACAGTTGTCGTGCAGATGCAGCCGAGGTGCAGTGGTTGGCATTAGCTTTCCCCTTGTCCTAACCTAAACTCCGTCACTTTTCCTAGTCTAAACAAACCCTGACCATCACAGTTATACTGTTCCCCCATTTAAAAACAATTGTTAGTCATCAAGTTCCCCCACCAGGAACATATTGTTTCATTCCCAGTTGTCACAGTTCATCAGAGCACTGTTGCTTCAGGTTTTCCTGAAGGCAGATATTTTTACTACCGTTTTCCTCCCTTTAAAATATATTGAAGTATAGCAAAGAGCAGGAACAGGGAAGGGATAGAGAAAAATGTCTTTTCCCCTCTGTAACAACAGAAGAACATCAGGTAAATCAGAGGGATTCTCCATCGCCATCCCAATCCCCCTGTTGTTCAATTGGAAAGGTCAATATTTCCCAAAGGGGCTGGGAAGAGGATTCTCTAGTAAATGATTTGGAACTAAGCAAAACACCCATTCATTTGCCTCCCAAAGCAGTTGTGGCCCATGCCCTGCAGGAGGTTGCTCCTGAAGATCTCCCCTTCCTAATCAGGTGCATGTTGCCTATTTGGGAAATGCAATCCCTATCTAGGTAGAGATGGGAATAATGGAAGTGACATTTCTGTTCAGCTCACTCCTGGGACATGCTGTAAATGTGTAGGAAATGAAATCCATGAGGAATGTGATGGAGCTGCAGAAAGACACCCATTTTGAGTAGATACCTGACATTTGGTGTCTTACAGGGATTCTAAGCCGCACCTGAATTTAGTCCCTTATTTAAATCTGTGCCACCAGGTTAAAGAAACAAAAGGGCATATTTGGGGGAGTTATACCTCAGTATCGCTGCTGGTATGTTGTGTGGTTGGTGAAGAATTCTACAGCAGAGAAGTGTAAAATTGCTACAACTCAGGTCAAAGATTTGACAAGAACTCAGGTAGAAATGACAGGTGCGAGTGGTTGATTTTCACCCCAGAGATGGACGCTCTGGTGACCTGTGTCCGAGGTAAACTGTTTTTAGAACGCTGCTCCCTAGTGAAGTGGCATTGCTCACACTTCTACAGGATGCCGTGATGAAACTGGGAACAACTGTCTTTTACCATTTGGATCCAAAGTTTCCTGAAGCACAGAGACAAACAGCTGATTCCTTCAGAGCCATCCCATGCCTATGGGTCCCAAACTGGCTGCCTTGCTGGACAAGAAGCACTTCCGTGTTGGTTAAATGATGGTAGCCAATGAGGGAATGTAACAGATTCCAAGTTCAGACAGCAGGATACATGAATGCTGAGTCCAGAGTCTGTGGTTTGGTCTCTTAGTTTTGCTCTTGAGTCTAATGCCTTTGTCTCACTTCTCCGCCTCCTGCTACTCTGAAAGATTAGAAAGTGTGAAAGTAGAGCACAGGTGGTTTTTCTCACGATGCAGCCTTCCCACGTAGCGTGAGACCCCTTCCACCCACACTTCTGGGAGAAGACCCAGGGAGAAATGAAGCCTCAGAAATGGAAGGCTCCTAGGTTATGGTAGAATGTGACTTCACACAGAGCTCACTGGGTGAAAATGGGAATTAAGAGAAAACTGCCCTAAAGGTTTATAGTTTGTAATCTTTGAATAAATTGTTACCAGCAACAAGAAAATTACACATGAAGTTTATTAGTGTAACGTAAGAGGCTGATTCTGTGATCACTTTCAGTGTTACAGTATGATTCAGGTTTTCTTCTAGCCCCCTCCTACTACATAGGAAATGGTGGCTAATCCTGCAATTAAAACCTGACTCCAAAGGAATGAGAGTGGGGGAACATGTGAGAGAAATAGCATGTACGAGAATAGAGACCCAGTATAGACTGGAATGATTTCTATTTCAAATGGAATTTATTTGGATAAATTTGAAAATAAATCTTCTGTTGGGAGGAAAATTACTTGAGACAAGATGTGGAACCTTTTCCCCAGTGAGAGGGGAACAGCCAGAGAGTTCCCAAGGGCTCTTGTTCGCAAAGCAAAGATGTCACCTTAGGCAGGAGATGTCAAGATGTACAATGGTGATGGGCGTGTGATGGGAGCTTTTCTGGGTGGTTGTTGTTCGGTTGGTTTTTTTCATGTAATTTTTGTTTTGTTTTTGCAACCAGTTATTTTTATAGGTGCTGAGGCCCCTTCTCCTTTTGAGCACAGCTCTTTAACCCTCAGGCCTGGCTCTGGAAACCTCAGAACCGGCTTTGTGTTTTTTTCATGTTTGCTATCTTTGGGGTTCGCACATCCACACGGCATGCGGTTCACAGCAACGGATACTTTGAGAAACCTGCTGGGCGAAGCAGGCCTTTTCCAAACTGACACTGGCCCAAAGTCTGCCTCAATTCAGCTGGATTGGGACACGTCTGTGTCAAAGGAGTGGTTCACACCTGATTTGCCCAGAGACCTCAGGGGAGGGGTGGTAAGATATAGGATAAGTAGGAATCGACAACAATGAAGTTAAATATAAAGGTGAAAGACCCTCACCTTGCAGGTCAACAAGCCTGTTCTGTTCATTCCCTCCAATGCATCTGGCACTGGTCACTGTTAGGTAGCACGCTGGGCTTGATGGAGCATTGGTCTGACCCAGTCTATGACCAGTCTTGGGTTTTATGTAAGCCCTCTACGGCCTTGTCTACACGGGCAAGTTTCTGCACAGGAAAGCAGCTTTCTGCGGTGTAACTCCCGAGGTGCACACACAGATTTCATGATGCATGATAGAAAGGGGCCATGACAGGGACACACTGCAGTGCAGGGTCAAAGTGAAGGAGCTGTGGCACGCCTACCACAAGGTGCAGGAGGCAAACTGCTGCTCCATATTGGGGGCTAACTAACCCCAGCATCACAGCAAGAATCTACCTAGCACCTGGAGAAAAAACATAAATGAGAGTCAAAGGCACCCCCACGTGGCCTGTCTCTTCCCTAATCTCAACACCTGGAAGATTGTCTGGAAGACTCAGAATTTGAACTGCGGAGATTGGTCCCAGGCTGAGAGGGAATTCAGTCTGTGTATTAAGAACTCAACATTGCCTGGAGCAACCAGTGAGTGAGAAAAGCTGTTTGATCCAATTCTTGCTTAGTATATTCAAATTAGAGTTCAGACTGGGAGTCTATTTCCATTTGTTACGTAACCACTTTTGACCTCTGTGACCAACACTTATACTCAGTTAAAATCTAACTTTCTGTAGTTAATAAACTTATTTTAATATTTGATACTTACTCCTGAGTTTGTCCAAAGTGCTTGGGAAAGTTGCTCACATGACAAAGGCTGGTGCATGTCCCCTTTATTTTTGATGAAGTGGCGAACTCATTAATGAGCTTACGCTTTTCAAGAGCAGGCCGTGAGCCGTGTGAGATGGTACATTTCTGAGGTGCAAGGCTGAGGGCTGGGGAGATACGCTGGTGTCTCTGGACAATTGAGGAGTGGCTTGTAGAGCATTCCTGCAACTTAGCTGGGTGCTTTGCTGCATGTTGTTGGCCAAATGATCGTAGAATCCTAGGATATCGGGGTCGGAAGGGACCTCAGGAGGTGTCTAGTCCAACCCCCTGCCCAGAGCAGGACCAATCCCAACTCAATCATCCCAGCCAGGGCTTTGTCAAGCCTGACCTTAAAAACTTCTAAGGAAGGAGATTCCACCACCTCCCTAGGTAACGCATTCCAGTGTTTCACCACCCTCCTAGTGAAAAAGTTTTTTTAATATCCAACCTAAACCTCCCCCACTGCAACTTGAGACCATTACTCCTTGTCCTGTCATCTGCTACCACTGAGAATAGTCTCGAACCATCCTCTTTGGATCCACTTTTCAGGTAGTTAAAAGCAGCTATCAAATCCCCCCTCATTCTTCTCTTCCGTAGACTAAACAATCCCAGTTCCCTCAGCCTCTCCTCATAAGTCATGTGTTCCAGACCCCTCATCATTTTTGTTGCCCTTCGCTGGACTCTCCCCAATTTCTCCACATCCTTCTTGTAGCGTGGGGCCCAAAACTCCACAGAGCCAGTTATCTCGTCATAGAAGGCAATTAGATTAGTCAGGCATGACTTGCCCTTGGTGAATCCATGCTGACTGTTCCTGATCACATTCCTCTCCTCCAAGTGCTTCAGAATGGATTCCTTGAGGACCTGTTCCATGATTTTTCCAGGGACTGAGGTGAGTCTGACTGGCCTGTAGTTCCCAGGATCCTCCTCCTTCCCTTTTGTAAAGATGGGCACTACATTAGCCTGTTTCCAGTCATCCAGGACTTCCCCCGATCGCCATGAGTTTTCAAAGATAATGGCCAATGGCTCTGCAATCACATCCGCCAATTCCTTTAGCACTCTCGGACGCAGCGCATCCGGCCCCATGGACTTCTGCACATCCAGCTTTTCTAAATAGTCCCGAACCACTTCTTTCTCCACCGAGGGCTGGCCACCTCCTCCCCATGCTGTGCTGCCCAGCGCAGCAGTCTGGGAGCTGACCTCGTGAAGACAGAGGCAAAAAAGCATTGAGTACATTAGCTTTTTCCACATCCTCTGTCACTAGGTTGTCTCCCTCATTCAGTAAGGGGCCCACACTTTCCTTGGCTTTCTTCTTGTTGCCAACATACCTGAAGAAACCCTTCTTATTACTCTTAACATCTCTCGCTAGCTACAACTCCAGGTGTGATTTAGCCTTTTTGATTTCATTCCTACGTGCCCGAGCAATATTTTTATACTCATCCCTGGTCATTTGTCAAATCTTCCACTTCTTGTAAGCCTCTTTTTTGTGTTTAAGATCAGCAAGGATTTCACTGTTAAGCCAAACTGGTCACCAGCCATATTTACTATCCTTTCTACACGTCGGGATGGTTTGTCCCTGTAACCACAAAAAGAATTCTGTAAAATACAGCCAGCTCTCCTGGACTCCTTTCCCCCTCATGTTATTCTCCCAGGGGATCCTGCCCATCACTTCACTGAGGGAGTCAAAGTCTGCTTTTCTGAAGTCCAGGGTCCGTATTCTGCTGCTTTCCTTTCCTCCTTGTGTCAGGATCCTGAACTCGACCATCTCATGGCCACTGCCTCCCAGGTTCCCATCCACTTTTGCTTCCCCTACTAATTCTTCCCAGTTTGTGAGCAACAGGTCAAGAAGAGCTCCGCCCCTAGTTGGTTCCTCCAGCCCTTGCACCAGGAAATTGTCCCCTACAGTTTCCAAAAACTTCCTGGATTGTGTGTGCACTGCTGTATTGCTCTCCCAGCAGATATCAGGGTGATTGAAGTCGCCCATGAGAACCAGGGCATGCGATCTAGTAGCTTCTGCAAGTTGCCAGAAGAAAGCCTCGTCCACCTCATCCCCCTGGTCCGGTGGTTTATAGCAGACTCCCACCACGACATCACCCTTGTTGCTCACGCTTCTAAACTTAATCCAGAGACTCTCAGGTTTTTCTGCAGTTTCATACTTGAGCTCTGAGCAGTCATACTGCTCCCTTACATACAGTGCAACTCCCCCACCTTTTCTGGCCTCCCTGTCCTTCCTGAACAGTTTATATCCATCCATAACAGTACTCCAGTCATGTGAGTTATCCCACCAAGTCTCTGTTATTCCAATCACATCCTAATTCCTTGACTTTGCCAGGACTTCCAGTTCTCCCTGCTTGTTTCCCAGGCTTCGTGCATTTATGTATAGGCACTTGAGATAACCTGCTGATCGCCCCTCTTTCTCAGTATGAGGCAGGAGCCCTCCTCTCTCACGCACTCCTGCTCGTGCTTCCTCCCGGTATCCCACTTCCCCACTTACCTCAGGGCTTTGGTCTCCTTCCCCTGGTGAACCTAGTTTAAAGCCCTCCTCACTAGGTTAGCCAGCCTGCTTGCGAAGATGCTCTTCCCTCTCTTCGTTAGGTGGAGCCCGTCTCTGCCTAGCACTCCTCCTTCTTGGAACACTATCCCATGGTCAAAGAATCCAAAGCCTTCTCTCCGACACCACCTGCATAGCCATTTGTTGACTTCCACGATTCGACGGTCTCTACCCTGGCCTTTTCCTTCCACGGGGAGGATGGACGAGAAGACCACTTGCCCCTCAAACTCCTTTATCCTTCTTCCCAGAGCCATGTGGTCTGCAGTGATCCGCTCAAGGTCATTCTTGGCAGTATCATTGGTGTCCACGTGGAGAACAGGAAGGGGTAGCGATCCGAGGGCTGGATGAGTCTCGGCAGTCTCTCCGTCACATCGTGAATCTTAGCTCCTGGCAAGCAGCAGACTTCTCAGTTTTCCCGGTTGGGATGGCAGATAGATGACTCTGTCCCGCTGAGGAGAGAGTCCCCAACCACCACCACCCGCCTCCTTCTCTTGGAAGCAGTGGTCGTGGAACCCCCAACCCTAGCACAGTGCATCTCATGCCTTCCAATTGGCGGAATCTCCTTCTGCTCCCTTCCCTCAGACGTATCATCTGGTCCACTCTCCGCATTAGTACCTGTGGAGAGAACATGAAATCGGTTACTTACCTGTACCGGCGTTGCTGGTACATGGACGTTCCCCTTTTTCCTTCTGGAAGTCACATGATGCCAAATTTCTTCACCGTCCTCCTGTCCCCGATGTGCAGCCTGCTCTGAATCTTCAGAACTTTGTGCCCGTAGAAGCATATCGTGACGTCTGTCCAGGAAATCTTCAGTTTCTCTTTTGCAACGCAGGGTCGATACCTGTTGCTCCAGACCTTGAACCTTCTCTTCCAATATGGAGACCAGCTTGCACTTTGTACAGACAAAGTCACTTCTGGTCCTGTCTCGAAAGGTCGTCTGTTAACTCTGCTTTTGACTTCAAACCCTGTTGTGCCAAATCATCTTTCACCACCTCTAACTAATTTACAACCCTTCAGCAGCCCTTGCTGAAGCAGCACCAAACTTGAAAGATTCCTGGCAGCTTCCTGTAATGCTACCCTCACTTCGAACCTCTCACAAGCGGACTGAAGTGTCTCCTTTCCCTGGAAGGCATTCAGTCCCCATGGGCAGGGACCTTCTTCCACTACCCATACACCAAGGAGGGTGGGCTCCTCAGCCACCCCCCATCCCTCTGGGTCCCTGAACACTTCCTCCATTTCCTTTTTCATCTTATCCCAGGGTGACCCCTGCACCTGGTATGGGCCCTGGTTCTTCCTTATCCATTTATCCAAAAAATCCTTTACCCTGGCTTGCCAGAACCCGCAACTGCCATCACTAGAGTTCACAAGACCCCCTCCAAGCAGCTGTGCGGACTGTTGGGTAGGGGGGCTTACAGGCTGCCACTCACCTATCCCATGCGATGCATCCGAGTCAGTCACCGGCACCATGATGTTAGGGGGCTTACCTGTGCTACTCAACTCCAGCTCCATTATTCACGTAGCTGGAGTAGACATACCTTAGATTGAGTTCCAGTGGGGTCTACACCTTACTCTTGTCATTGGGGTTAGAGAACAGGGGTCCATTGGAGAGCAATCTGCAGGGTCTTTACTAGACCCGCTAACTCAACCACCGGTGGATCGATCTCAGAGCATCCATCCCTGCTGTAGTGTAAACCTGCCCATTGTCACACACAACCTTATTCCTTTGAGCCCAATCCAGCCCTACCCCACCCCTCTCCCCACACACTCCATTGGATACAGCCTCTCGATGACTCACCAAGATGGGGGCTTGTCTCTGCATCTCCCCAACAGGGGAGCAGAGAGCCTAAAGGGCCGCAGGAGACAAATGGAGCTTGTCAGGAATGGAAGAGACTTTCCTCCTCTTCTTAAAAGTCTCCTTAACCTCACCAATGAGAAGTTCCAGCACTGGGTGGCTTCAAACCACCAACCGTCCTATCAGCAGCTGAAGGCAGGTCCCAGCTCTATCAGACAGAAGGATACCACCCAGCTCACTTGCATGTGGCCTTTAGCGTGGATTTATTTTGGCTTATACACCCCTCAGCCCCATCTGGGCTGCAGCGGTGCAATGGGTTAGCTCCTAGTACTTAGAGAGGAGCGATGCTGAGGTTGTGAGTTCAAGCATCAGCTTTCTTTAAGCAGTGGCTTCTGCCATTCATCTTGCCCGGTGGAAAATACAATTCCAGCTCAGAAGACACCCAGGTTCTCTTCGTCTGCAGAGTGCAGGGCAGATTCCACAGATCTACAAGGCTCCATTCTCCACCCGCACCCTGTGTGAGGAGGCATCAAGCAGAGCCCAGAGCACTGCCCATCCTGTGATTCTAGAGCCCCTGACTTCCCCCTCAACCTTTGCTCCCCAAACCACCTTCCTGCACTCCCTCTTGGCTGTGAGACTCAAACCCTGCCTGGCTTTCGATATGTTCATGTGGTTTTTGTCTGTCGGGTTGATGAGCATGTGGGTTCTGTGTGATTTCTGTGGATGCCTTGCATAGTTTTGTGTGCGTGTGTCTGATTTTTGCAGGCCAATTGTTTTTTGCTTCGTATTCTTTTGGTATGTGGTTTTTGTGCTTTCGTCTTGTGTGCTTTTTCTGTATGTTTTGTGTGGATTTGTTCTTTCTATGAGTCCTGCACTTAGGACAGAAGAATCCAATGCACCGCTACAGACTAGGGACCGAATGGCTAGGCAGCAGTTCTGCAGAGAAGGACCTAGGGGTGACAGTGGACGAGAAGCTGGATATGAGTCAACAGTGTGCCCTTGTTGCCAAGAAGGCCAATGGCATTTTGGGATGTATAAGTAGGGGCATCGCCAGCAGATCAAGGGACGTGATCGTTCCCCTCTATTCGACATTGGTGAGGCCTCATCTGGAGTACTGTGTCCAGTTTTCGGCCCCACACTACAAGAAGGATGTGGAGAAATTGGAGAGAGTCCAGCGAAGGGCAACAAAAATGATTAGGGGTCTGGAACACATGACTTATGAGGAGAGGCTGAGGGAACTGGGATTGTTTAGTCTACGGAAGAGAAGAATGAGGGGGGATTTGATAGCTGTTTTCAACTACCTGAAAGGTGGATCCAAAGAGGATGGATGTCAGTGGTAGAAGATGACAGGATAGAATAGAAGATGACAGGACAAGGAGTAATGGTCTCAAGTTGCAGGGGGGGAGGTTTAGGTTGGATATTAGGATATTAGGTTGGATATTAGGAAAAACTTTTTCACTAGGAGGGTGGTGAAACACTGGAATGCGTTACCTAGGGAGGTGGTGGAATCCCCTTCCTTAGAAGTTTTTAAGGTCAGGCTTGACAAAGCCCTGGCTGGGATGATTGAGTTGGGGATTGGTCCTGCTCTGGGCAGGGGGTTGGACTAGATGGCCTCCAGAGGTCCCTTCCAACTCTGTTATTCTATGATTCTATGATTCTCTGTGTGATGTGTGGGTTTGTGTGTGGGTCTGATTTTTCTTAATGCCTGCATGGGCCTGTGCAGTGTGTGATTTTCTCTTTCTCTCTCTGTGTTTCTCTCTCTGTTTGTATCTTCATGTGTAAATTCATTGGAATGTTTAAAAAGATCCACAGCTTTGCCAATTTTCACCAGGAATTTTTCTCAATCAACAAATTCTCACTTGTTCCCTACCTAAGTGTTCACTCTTGGATGGCATCAAATTAACCTATGAAATTCTGAACTGAAACCTCACCTGCTTTTCAGGGATTCTTCCTTGGACTCAGAGGATCAAGAGCTGGAAAATTCACCTAATTCAGTTTAAAGGCAAAGCTTCACTGAGAGTTGACATTCCAAGCCCCTGTTTACAAAATGAGAAAAAGAGCCAGGGGAAGCACTTCTTTTTGGTTCACAGAATAAAGCGTTTGTCATTTAAGGGTTTGTTTCCCGTATTTTAAAACCAGAAGGGGTCTTCGTAAACACACTTCCATTTAGCCTTAGCCACAGGAAATAGTCATCAGCACCACCTCAGCTCTCTGTTCTGAGATTTACTTCTCCGTCCCTAGATGCCAAAATATCTCCTTAGGATCCTAGATGGCTGTCCTCCGCCGGCTGGATCAGATGTTCCTGCTTCCCCTCAGAAATCTCCAGATGATCCGTGTTCTCCAGAGCTTACCCTCCCAGACAGGACTGAACAACCTTAGCTTATAACTAGGCCACCCGTGACCTCAACTAGGTGCCCTGAATGCACCACTTTTGAATTCCCTCCAACTTCTATCATAGGAATACGAAGCAGTTGGTGTTGTAATGTTACAGGAGAGGTTGAAATGAGGCTATTTCTCAGGTAGAAGGCAACAATTGTATCAGGAAGGGGATTTGAATGCCCACCTCCATATGGAGCCCAGAACACAAATGACGGAAAGACACAGGTTTGAGTTTGATGCGTTAGACCACTCGGCCAGCCTGTCACTGTTAGTCAAGCCACTTATCAATCTTAGTTTTCTTTAACTTGTTGTGAACTCTCCAGGGAGGCGGAGATGGCATATCTCTTTCAACTTCTAGAGACTTTCTAAAGCACAGCCGATTTTTATATGTCGTCTCCCTGCTCCCTTTTTAAGGGAATAAAAGATGATTGCTACCATTCTGAGAAAGTAATGTTGAACCTCTAACTCCTGCATGGTGGGCCAGACGGCCAAGCAACCAGCACCCACAACTTCTACCACCTTTTCTTTTCAAAATAGCTCAGCCCTCAGTGTGTTGAGCCTTTCTGAAAATCTGGCCAAAATGTTTATTGCCCAATTGGGAGCTGAGTTCTTCTGAAAATCTGGCTCTAGGGGTGGGGGTGAGACCTTCTGAAAATTCTGGCCCATGTGTCTGGAAGCTCGAAGAACCTTCAGAACTTTTATCGTGTGCTAGAACCTGATGAGAAAACCTTCCTTCTGTCGAACTCAGCAGAGATTTTGTCATTAACTTACAATCACAGCTTGATCCCAGATTTAGGTATCAACAAAATGCATTGATTGTATTTTTACATGCAATGTGAAACAAACACCCCTAGTTGGGCAGAGAGATAGAAGTAGGTCAGCCACTAAACCACATTGCCTTTCATCAGTAGCTACCTGAGCAAGGTAGTAACCAGTGGCCAACAGGTGAAAGGCCCATCGTCTATGCTTAGAACACGACAGCAGCTAGACCTCAGGAATGGAAGAGGCTAATGGTCAGTTTTGCCGAGATGGTTACTTCCAAAGACTGGTATATAGAGTGGGATGAAAGTTTTTTGCGTGAATATTTTATTTGCTGCAATAATTTCGTTGACCCAAAATGATTTTTTGGTTTTGTTTCAGCAAGAAAACTGACATCTTGGGTCAACCTGAGTGTCTATTACTGTTGTTATAACATTGGTTAGGCTAGCTAGCAAGGGGGAACAAGAATTTGCACCTATTTGTGGACATCGAGGTGCACAGTGGAAACATGTCCACATTCTGCTCCTAGTCAGTGGGAAGCTTTGATTTTGATATGGTCTCCAAAGCCCTTGCCAAGATCACGTAGAAGATGGGGGAGTCAGGGAAAAAGCATCAACTTGTTAAAATTGCAAGTGAAGGATAAATTAAGGTGTTTTGCTGTAAAGTCACTTTTCCCTGACTGGGAATTGAACCCACGTCGTGGCGGTGAGAGCGCCAAATCCTAACCACTAGACCACCAGGGAGAGGATGAGGCTGTTGTTCTTCTCAGCTGTGCTGTACTTCCTTAGGCTATTTTCTGTCCAATTTCTGAAGCTGCTCCTTTGTCCATTCCCTGAGCGGCTAAGAGCAGAGTGGGCAGGAACCCCTGTGCTCAGGGTCACAACCTGAGCCCAACCCAAGCCACTGAAACAAACTCAAATGCTGTGTCAGCTTCCTCCACTAGGATCACAGAGCAACACAGAGAAAACCCAGGAGGAACAATCCTCCTCTGCCTTCATTGACCCCATTGCAACCCTCTCAGCAGCCGACCAGGGCCTTCTTCTGGGAAGGACATTGAGCTGATAGGAACTTTGGCAAAGAGAGCAAGGGAGGGAGTTTGCTCCCCCTCATTGTGACCTGATTGCATTCTGACTCCATGTAACGGGGCTCTGAGCTTTGCCATCTTCTGAATTCTGTGTCCTCAACAAGCAGCCAAAGTGCTGAACCCCCTGGACCCTTCTGCTGGGAGCATGGGGATTGCACAAGAGCTACAAGCCCTTTTTACCTCTCCTTCTCCTCCTCCGCTTCCCTGGACTTTCCCCACCAATGGTTTCATCAGACTCTGGAGGAATCTAAGTCCCTGCAGGGTTTCCCTCACCCACCTTGTAGGCAAACAGTGATTCCCTTCTCTGACACTCCTAGGGCCACATTTTCTTTGAGGAGCTTCTCCCCAGGGGATCTGATGTCCTGCAAAGATGCAAAATCACTTACTGTGGAATTCTCTCCCCAGAACATCTGAGACAATATTGACTTAAACAATTGACCACACAAGATCCAGTCCACACAAGAGATCCACTTCCTGGACACTACAGTGCTAATAAACAATGGTCACATAAACACCACCCTATACCGGAAACCTACTGACCGCTATTCCTACCTACATGCCTCCAGCTTTCACCCTGACCACACCACACGGTCCATCGTCTACAGCCAAGCTCTGCGATACAACCGCATTTGCTCCAACCCCTCAGACACAGACAAACACCTACAAGATCTCTATCAAGCATTCTTACAACTACAATACCCACCTGCGGAAGTGAAGAAACAGATTGACAGAGCCGGAAGAGTACCCAGAAGTCACCTACTACAGGACAGGCCTAACAGAGAAAATAACAGAACGCCACTAGCCGTCACCTTCAGCCCCCAACTAAAACCCCTCCAATGCATTATTAAGGATCTACAACCTACCCTGAAGGATGACCCAACACTCTCACAAATCTTGGGAGACAGGCCAGTCCTTGCCTACAGACAGCCCCCAACCTGAAGCAAATACTCACCAGCAACCACGCACCACACAACAGAACCACTAACCCAGGAACCTATCCTTGCAACAAAGCCCGTTGCCAACTGTGCCCACATATCTATTCAGGGGACACCATCACAGGGCCTAATCACATCAGCCACAGTATCAGAGGCTCATTCACCTGCACATCTACCAATGTGATATATGCCATCATGTGCCAGCAATGCCCCTCTGTCATGTACATTGGTCAAACTGGACAGTCTCTACGTAAAAGAATAAATGGACACAAATCAGATGTCAAGAATTATAACATTCAAAAACCAGTCGGAGAACACTTCAATCTCTCTGGTCACTCGATTACAGACATGAAAGTTGTGATATTACAACAAAAAAAACTTCAAATCCAGACTCCAGCGAGAGACTGTTGAATTGGAATTCATTTGCAAATTGGATACAATTAACTTAGGCTTGAATAGAGACTGGGAGTGGCTAAGTCATTATGCAAGGTAACCTATTTCCCCTTGTTTTTTCCTACCCCCCTTCCCCCCCCAGACGTTCTTTTTAAACCCTGGATTTGTGCTGGAAATGGCCCACCTTGATTATCATACACATTGTAAGGAGAGTGGTCACTTTAGATAAGCTATTGCCAGCAGGAGAGTGGGGTGGGGGAGGTATTTTTTCATACTTTGTGTGTATAAAAGATCTTCTACACTTTCCACAGTATGCATCCGATAAAGTGAGCTGTGGCTCGCGAAAGCTTATGCTCAAATAAATTGGTTAGTCTCTAAGGTGCCACAAGTCCTCCTTTTGTTTTTAAAAGTACCAAGGTGACTTAGGAGCAGAAACCCCCACAGACCTTCCATGCAATGGGCACCTGCCCCTCACTGAGCAGGAGTGAAACTCCTGCAGGGAGACTGCTGGGCCACATCCCTGCTGGGCCTGATGAAAGCAGCAGGGTGAAAAGAGAACTTGGAGATGCTGGGGATCGAACCCAGGGCCTCATACATGCAAAGCATGCGCTCTACCACTGAGCTACATCCCCAGATGGGGGGTGTTTGGGGTGGGTTACACTCACAGCCCTCCTGTTTCCAGAGCCCCCAGGGGCCTAATGGCAGCATGGGGGACACATTCCCTGCTCTGAGGGCCAAACCCTCTGTCCTGGAGGTTGCTAGTTCTTAGGGGTCACTTTGCAGCAGGGCCAGTTTCTTTATGTGGGGGAGAGAGAGGGCCTGCGCTGGACTCAGGGTGCAGAGATACACTCGGCCCTTTCCCCTGCATTGACTGGCTGGAGCTGCCACCCCCTGCTGAAAGGGAACGGCGCTGGGGGGCGCTGTGAGTCGCTCAACACCTCACCCCGGTGGAAGAAGTGGGCGGGGGGGCTCCAGGTGTTTCTCGGATCTGCTATTTCCACCTGCCTGTAAAGTCCAGCTTTCCCCAGCACATTCACTGCAGTGCACTCGGGTCACTGTTTCCATGGCTGACAGCAAAGAATCGCTCCCAGTTTTCCTTCTCTCTGCAGCACGATTAGCCTGTGTCGGTGGTTAATGAGGTGGATCGAGTTGTCGATGGTTATTCATTCCCCACCTAGACAATTCACACAGTCCCTTTCGTGCTCAAATCCCCAGCACCTCAGTGATCCCGGTAGCAGGGGTTGGGTTTTCCCTGAGGCCCTGAGATTCTCAGCGTCCTTTTTTCCCTCCACCTGGAGTGAACTCAGCTTTTCCCCATCCCAGACACTCCATGAAATAACAACAGCAGCATAAAGAAAGCGGGGAGGGAACATCTCCCGGCCAGGGCTGGAGGTGCCCAGGGCCCCCTGCTTCTCCATTGTTTCCATCGCAGCAGACGAGGAGGGTTCCTTGGAATTTGACACCCTGCTTTGCACAAGGGACAGAGAAAGATCTTGATGTTCCTGCGTCTGTGCAAAGAAAATTGTCCTTCTGTGTGACAGAGAGGCAGGAAATGGCTGTTTCTACCCAAGCGATCAGTGAGACCAGAAAGTGATGCTGTGCAAGTAACGATCTGGTCCTACACTGACTCTGCGGTTACTTAGAGGCAGCCACAACCAGCTCTGTGGTTGGGAACCTTACAGAGACGCTGCGGGTGATCATGAGCTCGAAGCACGTTCCCTTTCAACAGCTGCCATTGGAAGGCATCTGACAGTCACAAGGAACAACGATCTGTGTTAAAGGAAGGTGGCCATTTATTCGAGCCCCAATTTCTATTGTGTGCACAAAGAGAGGATCGAATGTGTAACAGGTAGTTTGGTAAATTGTGGTTATTTTATTTTTGGAGCAGACTCCTGTCCACCTCCAGTAGAGTTCTCAGTCCCAATGGCAACTTACTTACCGAATGTAACACAAACTAGTCCATTCCTCCCAAGGGGATGGGGTTCTTGTTCTTCCACACAATGGAGACCAAGGACCTGCAAATGTGCCTTCATGTGTCTTTGTTTCATTGGTGAAAACATAAACTAGACACTCAGAGGAGTGGAACTGATTTCAGCTGAGGGACCTCTTTGCTAGGTTTCTATGCATTTGCACAGGAAAACACTGAGTGTTTCCATTCATCCCTGTTCAGTGGAACTCCCAAACATAATGGGGATGGATAGGCCCTTATTTTTGTTAAGGGAACAGGCTTGTAAGGGGGCACTTGGATTTGAACCAAGGACCACTTGAGCTGCAGTCAAATACTCAACCACTGAGCTACCCCCCCATAGCAATTGTATAGGGGAGTTAGTGATCTTAAGGACCTTGAAGGACAGGCCCTGCCTCAGAGAGCTCCTTTTCCATTCCCAGACCATGGGTGGTTTTAAAAATGGGGTCTGATTAAACTTTATCTATACATGTAGACCCCACAGCTTGCCCACCCACCGACACAGCTTCTCCCACTGACATACCTACCCTCTCTCGGGGAAGTGGATTAACTACACGGACGGGACAGCTCTCTCCCATCCCCTTAGAGCATCTTCATTAGTTATGAATAAGTAGGAAATAACCGACTGAATGGACAGCAACCAATTGATCAAACGTTGCTGAGCCTGCATTCAATATGGGTAACTGGTCATATCGGGCTGCATTAGGAGGAGCGTTGCCAGCAGATGGAGGGCAGTGATTATTCCCCTCTATTCGGCACTGGTGAGGCCACATCTGGAGCATTGCGCCCAGTTTTCAGGGCCCCCTCCCACTACAGAAGCAAACTGGAGAGAGTCCAGGGGAAGGCAACAAAAATGATTACGGGGCTGGGGCACATGACTTACGAGGAGAGGCTGAGGGAGCTGGGATTATTTAGTCTGCGGAAGAGAAGAATGAGGGGGGATTTGATAGCTGCTTTCAACTTCCTGAAAGGGGGTTCCAAAGAGGATGGATCTAGACTGTTCTCAGTGGTAGCAGATGACAGAACAAGGAGTGATGGTCTCAAGTTGCAGTGGGGGAGGTTTAGGTTGGATATTAGGAAACACTATTTCCCTAGGAGGGTGGTGAAACACTGGAATGGGTTACCTAGGGAGGTGAGGAATCTCCTTCCTTTGAGGTTTTTAAGGCCTGGCTTGACAAAGCCCTGGCTGGGATGATTTAGTTGGGGATTGGTCCTGCTTTGAGCAGGGGGTTGGACTAGACACCTCCTGAGGTCCCTTCCATCCCTGATCGAGGGTTAGAATAACATTTTCCAACCAACCATCAGTTGAGCTAAGTGCAAATCCCTGTCGTAATCCCCCTCTGTCCAGTAGCCCCAGGGCACGTTCCAAGCGTTGGATTCAAGACACTGAGTCAGCTTCCTGCAATGAGTTTCAGCTTTCCCAGAGGTAATTTGTGAGGGCTCACCATTTAAGGACGTTCTTCTTTAATTTCCACCTATTCAATCCAAATGAGTTTGAAATTACCCATGGCAACATTCTTTCATGTACTTTCGTGAACTGAGAACAGTTAGGAAATCTTGTACTGAGAGACCAGTCGGTGGGGAACAGAGCGATAGTCATTTGTAAACCAGTTGCATTAAGAACCACAGGTCTCTGGATGGGGGTAGAGCACCGTGGGGATGGGGGTGTCACAGACAATTTGGAGGGAGGGGGCGGAGTAGAGGGTGGAAGAGGTTGAATTAGGGTACATTTTCCCTTGGCCCCGAAAGGGGCAGGACGACATGCCCAATTAAAAGGGGGTGTCACGCCTGAAGAATTTACAATATCCACCAAAATAACAGGAACAAGAAGACAAACACAGAACACAATGTGTTGTTGCGACAGGGGACCCAGGGCGTTCTGGGTTTTCTTCCACTGGTGCCAGCTTGCCCCGAAAGTGTCTGAAAAAGAAAATAAACATTCCCCAGCCCCTGGGTGGGGACAGATGATTGCTTAAAAATGCCCCTTTCTTTTCACAATTTTTTTGGCTGAGTGCAGGAAAACGGAAGAATTACCTTTATATTTTGTTTGTTTGTTTTGTACAAAGGATACTTGCTGCATAGCTAGGCAGAGGAGGCCTGTCTATGTGAACACGATCTGTTCCTGAAGTCTTTGCCCCAGCTCATCTCTAGACGTGAGGGGGGAGGTCATTCAGACCCTCCTTACACTTGGTATTTAAAAACTCCTTATTGTCCCTACCTCTGCTGGCCTTAGATTTCTCCTCCTGTCCCTTCTTAGGAAGCTCAGATGAGGTGGCCAAGTGGTTAAAGTGGTGGGCTGCTAATCTTTGTGCTTTGCATGCATGGGTTTGAATCCTGTCCTCATCGTGTGCATTTTGTCTTCTCCCCTCCTTCACAAACAACCATCTCCCCTTTGGTACAAGCCACATTGCTTCCTGCAAACAAAAACCTTCTCAGGAACTCAGCCCTCCCTTGCTTTCAATAAAACATGTCGAAATCCCAGATTTCTCAAATTGTTCTTTGTTTCTTAATTTTTATCTCAAGAGCTAACAGCCTCATAATCTTCCCCAAACACACTGGGACCTGCCCAAATAATTAAAGTGCCCCTGTTCTCAGCAAGGCCACGACAGTGACCCGTGAGTGTCACTAGGCCAAGCTAGAGTGCTAGAGAGTCTAGGCCAAGCTGTTCTGAAGGAAGCAACTCAAAGATTTTCTCTCTGCTTCCCTTGGCAAGGTCTGACTGGGAAAACAAAATCCCCCACATGGAAAATTTTCTGTTGAGTAACCAATACTAGTCTGTTTGGGGACTTTGATTTGGATGGATTATTATTATTCTTTTCTGATCTCTGAATTATTTCAGTTCAGTCTTTGTCCTCCAGATGTGTTGCCAGGTGTTGAATTGCCGGGGAGAGAGGCCAAGTCATACCGTCTCTTCCCCTCTTCCAACTTGCTAGGAAGTTCCTCTGCTACGTTGTGAGTCAAGCAGTGTCCATTGTCTCCGGGCTGTCTCGGAGGAGTCCGCATTGTACACGGTTCCTGGGAGAGTCCTTGGGAGCGTGGATACCTTTACTGGGCCAGCAGCTAGTCTGGCTCCTCCAGCGTCACACCGGAAAGGCTGGTGGTGGCCATTTCCCAGCCTCATCACATATTTCAGTAACGCACCCAGAGCAAAACTCCACCACTTCCCAGACACGGCTAGCACACACCATCCACCCAGGTATTAGCCTTCAACAGATCACGACTTTTACAATGATAGCTCACCAGGCCGACTCTGTACAAATCCTACCTTAATTCTATGAGAGTGGTGACTATGGGGCTTCCAGGGTGCTGCTTTGAGCACAGCCTGCCACCCCTGGGCTGACACTGCAATGGAGACGTCCCCGTAGAGTCCCTCTCTCCCGGGATAAAGATGGCAGCAGGGCTGGCCTGGGTCACCTGATGTGGGCTCCTGGAGCTCAAGCCGTGGGGCCCAAAAGTGGGGTGCAGATATCGGTGTTCATGCTGAAGCCTGGGTTTGGAAACCCTCCCCCCTCGTGGGGCCTCAGAGGTTGGGCTCAAGCCCATCTGTCTCCACTGCCATTTTATAGCCCTGCAGCCCCAGCCCCAGAAGCCTGAGTCAGCTGCCCCGGGCTCTGAGACAGGTGCCCTGGGTGTTTTAATCGCTGTGCAGACATAACGTTAGGATACGTCTACAGTGCAATGAATCACCCACGGCTGGCCCGTGTCACCTTAATCCAGGACAGCGGCTTGGGCTGTAAAGTTGCAGTGTACGTGTCTCGGCTCAGGTTCAGGACCCTGCTCTAGGAGCCCAGAAGGTTGGGCGGGAGTTTGGCAAGTGAAAAAGGTAAAACCGCAGTGAAGTATTCCCCTGGACTCAATGACATGTCTCCATTTCTCTGTCTGCTTTGGGGCAGGGACAAAAACAGGTCCTGCTGCATTCGTTATTTCAAAGGGAGGTTTAGGATTTTCATTCTCAGACACGGTGCACAAAGCAGGACTCCACCCTCGGCGTAAACTGAATGAGCCGCCCACAGATTCTGGCAGCCCCAATGAGCCGCTTGGTGGGAGAGCTCGGACCTGCCCCTGTCCCGGAGGGAGGGGGTCATCTGCGAGGGGACTGCACCCCTGACCTATCAGCCCTTCACACCCAAACTTTCAGTCACTGTCTTACCAGTGCCTGTGAGTGTAATTTAAACAACAAAACCAGCATCACTGGGCTAGACCAAAGGTCCATCTAACTCTGTTATTTGTCTTCTGACAGCAGCCAGTACCAGGTGCCTCAAAAGCCACTACTGGGAGTTGAACCCAGGATCTCCTGTTTACGAGACAGGTGCTTTAAACCAGCTCATCCATGGTGCCTGCCTCTGGCTAACACATGGTGTCTGCCCACACCCGACTCCCTGCCAACCCGCACTGGGCCCTGACAAGCCTTTCTTGTGTTTCGATTCTGTAAAGCAGAGAAGCAGGTGAAGTTTTACTCCCAAGGTGTGTGTGTGATTCTTTGGACAGGTCTATCCTACAAAATTAAGTCAGTGTAAAGACATTACTTTGGGGTGTAAAACATTTACCTTCCCTGAGCAATGCAGTTATATCAACCTGATCCCGGTGTAGATAGCACTGGCTTAACAGGAGGACTTCTTCCCACCCCACTCTGCCTCTTCGGCTGAGGCCTGCTGGTCCACCTTTCACTCTCTCCTCTCTCCCCGAGGCCTCCTTGCCTGCTGCTCATTACTCTCCACCCCCTACCCCAAGGTCTGCCCGCCACCCACACCTCTCTGACCCCTCCCCTGAGACCCACCACGGCCGCCACTCCCATCTCTCAGCCCCACCCATGAGACCCACCCAGCCTGCCACCCATGCCTCTCTGTCCCCTCCCCGACCTCCCCTGCCCTGCCCACCACTCGCACCTCTGTGCCCCTCCCCTGAGGCCCCTGCCCTGTCTGCTGCTCGAACCTCTCTGCCCCTCCCCTGAGACCCACCCTGCCCACCTCTTCCTTCATGCCGCTGTTGTTATTCCATGACACATTAAAGATGGAATGAAAAGCTGAGTTTGCTCCAGGGTGAGGAAAGGAAGGAGACACCAACCCCCTGGCAAAGCTCTGTGCCCCACAGAAAACCTGCCCCCTGCTATTACAGTCACTGATGTACTGGGGATATGACGGGAAAGGGACTGTCTGAATTATCGAGGCAGGAATTTTACAACAATCTACAGCAACGTCATTGGCCACAGACCCACTCTCCTCATGCTCCAGCCAGAAGGGAAACCAGCAGGAATTCTTGTTCAGCCCTGGGCACACTTACACAACCGCCCAGCAGTGAGTGTGTTGTGGACGCTGGTCTGAGGAAACAATTGGAAACGATCACTCAGTGAGAACAGAACTAGAGTGTCGTGAGAGCGCTGTATAAAGCAAGTAGTTGTGGCTGAGTGGTTAAGGTGGTGGACTCGAAATCCCTTGGGGGGCGGCGGGCTCTCCCTGTGCAGGTTTGAATCCTGCCAACTACGGAGGAAGTTGTGGCTCTTTAGTTTCAGTGCCTGAGCATCCTTGGCCCCAGTGGGAGCCAGGCTACGTCTACACGACAGAGTTATGCTGCTTTAGTTAAAGCGTTTTAATTAAGCCGCTGTTGCATGTCCACACTAGGCTGCTTGTGTCACCGGAGCGCATCCAGGCTAGCAGCTCTTGGATCGCCCCAGAGAGCAGTGCATTGTGGGTCGCTATCCCACTGTGCAACTGGCCGTAGGGTGCTGTGAGAAGGGTTTGTAATGCCTCGTGGGCCGGTACAGCATCACGAGAGGCAGGTTTCTCTATCCCATTGTTCCGTGGGCATCCGACTCGATTGCCAGCTGATTTTCAACTGCAGTGTGCATGGCGGGCAGAGAGTGTGTGTGTGTTGGGGAGAGACAGTGTGTGTGTTCGGGGAGCGTGTGTGTTGCGGAAGAGTGAGTGTGTTGGCACGCTGTCCCTAAGTTCAGACAGCTGCTGGAAGCAGGCAGTCCTGAGTCAGGGGGAGGGGGACACCCCAGTCCTGAGTCAGGGGGAGGGGGACAGCCCCGACATCAGCCCCCACTTCCCGCACTGGCTGAGCACAGCCCAGCTGTCTCTGTCACATACACTCACACACACGCTGCTGCCTGCCTGGCTGTGTGTCGGGGTGCAGGAACACGGGGGTTTAGAGGGCCACAGGCCCAGCACTTTTTACCAGCCGTAAGGGTGGACAACGGAGGGGGGAACACGGTGGAGTCTTGGGGGGGAAGAGGCGTTCTGTGGCTGTGGCCTCGGGGGGAGGGGTGTGGCGAGGCATCAGGGAGAAGGGGCGGAGTGAGTGAGGGGCCTTGGGGAAAGGGGTGTCATGGGGGCACCACAGTTCAGACGCCGGTGGCCCCCCCCCCCCGTAAGGAAGATTCTCCCGCTGTTATTAGTGCTGGTTAAGAAGAGGGGAAAGTATCTGCATCTACCAGCCTTTTATGGCTGTACAAGAATCAGGGACAATACAGAGGGACCCACCTGCAAGTGCCAAATGGCTGGACTGGCTAATGCAACCTGCAGAAGTCCATGGCACACTGGGATATAGAGTCGAGTGTACATCACCATCATTATTGCAAAGGGATAATGATAGGAAGGTTCACAATTGACGAAGTAGTTACATGCAGAGCTCATTGGCTATTCCTGCTCATTAGCGTCACTGTGGACTGAGCCTTTCCCCCTCTCTGTCTCCCTTCTCAAAGATCAGAAGTACCTCGAGCAGGGATGTGGCTCCTTCATACACCCGCTTAGATTTCAGGATGCTGGGAAGGTGTTTGGAGACTATGCGAAAATCAGAGCTCTGTCCAGTGACGAATAGCCAACTGTGGGCATGTTCCCACCTTAAATCCCAGGCTTTATACCCTTTAAAACAAAGAGACTTGAGCAAATAATTTAATTTTTTGCTTGCTACCGAGCCAAACCGAAATGATAACAACAATAATATCTCCGGTTGACTCAAGGTGCATTTTTTGGAGAAAGTTCCCTGAAAAAGCCTAGCATCGGCTGGAAACTGTCACTTCCCTCATGGTCTTGTGGTTAGAATGGGTTCCATTCCCGGTCAGGGAAACTTTTCATCAACACATATCGAAACAAGCAAGCTTTTCTAGACCCTCAGAGCAGAAATTAGGCACGTTCCCAATGTGGATGGTTTATACAAATAGAGCTGTGTGAATCATTTGTTGTTTTGCTTTCTAGCGAGACAAACCAATAACTTCATCACCATCCTCATCATCATTCACGTAGACCCCAGATGTAGACCCTGAAACATGTAGACCCTGAAACATCATTCACGTAGACCCTGAAACAAAGCTAAAAAAAATTTCACTTTCCTCAAACCAAAATATTTCAGTAAATAAAATAGTCATCCAGAAAACCTTTCGCCCAGGGCTACAGACAAGTCTTTGGAATTAACCGTCTGGAGAGAAGGCTCATTAGCCTCTTAATTGTGGGTTAAGTGGCCGATCGATTTCTAGCCCTCTGTCCAAATGCCCAAAGTGGTGTGCTTGTTTCACACAAAAATAAATGATGTTGAAACCTAACGCTGCGATCACGACACAGCATTGTGATTGTAAGGAAAGGAGAAAATTTCGACGGAGTTCAACAGAAGGAAGGTTTTCTCATCGGCTTCTAGCAAATGCTCAAAGTGCTGATGGTTCTCGGAACTTCCAGACGTATCGGCCAGAATTTTCCAAAGGTCTGGCACTGGCCCCCACCTCTAGAGCCAGATTTTCCAAAGGTCTCAACACACTGAGTGCTGAGCTACCTTGAAAAATAGCTGGTTCAGATCCTGGGTGCTGGACGATATGGTTCACGGTGCAGGAGTCTGAGGTTCACCGTTACCTTCTCATAAAGCTGGATGTCTGGATTCTGCCTCAGCCCTGGTGCACGTCTTTTCTTCACATAATAAGTCAGCGGTAAGACGGGAACACCTCGCTCAAGGGACTCCAGGAAACCTGCAAATTGCTCTCAGGGTGATTGTGTATAAAAATGAACTATGCTGTAGAGGGGCCCTAGAATTGGTTAGAAATATGGCCTCTTGGCCTCCCCAAACAGCTCATAACACTAAAGAAAACAAGGAGTGTTAAACGCATGCTTTTGTGGTGTCTGAGTGGTCTAAGGCACCAGACCTCGAACTTTCTTTTCTCCTCACTTGGGTGTTCTGGAGGCTTGGGTTCAAATCCCACATCTGAAAAGCGACAGTCTTTCAACCCCCAGCAGCGTGTGTGTAGACGTGGGATCATTTCAACTCAAGAACTAGCACTAAGGGATAATAAATTTACCACTGAAGTGAAAAATGCACTGAGGTGATGGATTACGGGGTTTGTAGAAACAAGCTGGGAAAAACCAGCCAAATAAATGTGACTGCACAAACTTCCCACCTGAGAGACTTGTTGGCGGATTTCTACTGCATTCATAGCCAGAGTCACTTCAAAACTAGCCCCAGAGTAGGCCACTCTGTTTATTGAACCAAAGATGGTTTATTAACACATTGCTCTATACCTTTGAAAAGCATCACTATCTGGAGTATAATTCGATGGTGGATGTGAGCAGCTTTGCCATTTTCTTTTTGTAGCCGGCACCTGCCCACCTCCAGTCTTGTTTTCAGTCACATACCAAGGCAACGTACTTACCAAATGTCACACAAACTTGTCCATTCCTCCCCGTAGTCAATCTATCTCCAGAATGTCAGAACGAGGCAGAGCACTGGGAAAGTATCACAAGAAGATCCAATTAAAAACTTGCGTCAATCAAAGCTGAGATGCAGACACAGCCTATGGTACAGCTGGTGAAGTCCCAGGGACACACTCCCGCTAGGGCTGGTTCTGAAATAACCGCAGAAGCAGATCAAAGAGAAGGAGCCCATGTGGGAGGTATGGGCAGCTGCCTTCTGAGTGCATCACTCCCCTGGGAGGTGTTTCACAAAACACAGCACTTCCCCTCTGGGAGAGAAACAAACTCTCTCCCCACCAGTCACTGTACTTTCCATGGGGCCGTTTGTCCTGAGGGACCTTGATCTCTCGGGCTAGTCCATGGTGACTCATAAAGAGCCATTTGGGGAGCAGGAGTCATCCCAATGGAAATCTCGTCACTTCTTTCTCCGTGCCACCTTCTTAGCCCTGGCTTTGGGTGCTTTGGATTCGGCTTTAGCCTTTTTCTCTCCCTTCTTGACTTTAGGTGGGATCTTGACCACCGTCTGGGTCTTGGCAGCTTAGAACTTTTGAGGGCTTTTCCCTGCATTTTTTGGTCCTGCTGCAGACACCACCATCTAATAACTATTCCTGGAAATGGGATGGTGGCATTTCCGGGGATCCTGGCAGCTCTAACCAGTTTCTAGGTGGCTATTTTCCTTCTCAAAGCCACTGGCTTCTTCTCATGCCTTGTCCTGGGAGCCCAGATGTTGTCTAAATGTGAAGGAGCCAAGATGCTGGTGTCCTTTCCCTCACCAAGGAGCCTTTGCTCATCAGAGTCCTGAACTCCAGCTGGATGTGGTTCTTGTTCTTCTACACAGCATAGGAGCTGGAGAACTGGGATCTGCAAATGTGCATTCATATTATACTTTTGTTTAATTGATGAAAACATAAACTAGACACTTAGAGGATGGGAACTGATTTCAGCTGCTGGACGGGTTAGCTGGGTTTTTATTCTTTTGCACAGGAAAACGCTGAGCGTTCAAATTCATTTCAAGGATCCCGATTCAGGGGAACTCCTGCACATACTGGAAATTGATACGAATATGTTTTCATTTAAAAAAGGCTTCTAAAGGGGTACGTGGATGTAAACAAAGGACGATTTGATCTGCAGTCAAACACGCTACCACTGAGCTATACCCCCATGACATTTGCATAAGCAAGTCAGTGATCTTAAGGATTTTGAAGGACAGGCCCTGCTCAGAGAGCTCCTCTTCCACTCCCAGACCACAGTGGTTTAATACTGGGGTTCGATTAAGCTTTAAAGATGCATGTAGACACCCCAGTCTGCACCCCCACGGAGACAGCTTCTCCCACTGACATTGCTACCGCCTCTCCGGGGGGTGGATAAACTACAGGGAGGGGACAGCTCTCGCCCATCCCCTTAGAGCCTCTTCATTAACGAGCCGCAGCAGTGCAGAGGCATTCGTGCGGCTGTGCCACGGCAGCATTTCGAATGTCGACTTGCCTCAGAGGAAGACCAGACTGGCTCCATTTGGCACCTCGGATGGCAAGACGCCCACACTGACTGCTGTGCGATTGTGTAAGTGTGGCCATGGCTGAACCGCAAGAATCCCTGCCCGTTTCCCTGCCGGCTGGAGCACGAGGAGAGCGTGTCTGTGGTTGAGGACTTTGCTGTAGATTGTCCATTCCCTGCCTTGACAATTCAGACGGTCCCTGTCCCCAACGTACCCCCAGCACCTCTGTGATTCCAACAGCAGGTTTCCTCTGGGGCACTGAGATTTTGGGGGGAGTTGGTGGCTCCTTTCCTTCCTCGCCCTGGAGGAAACTCCGCTTTTTATTCCATCCTTGATGATTCATGGAATAAGAAGAGCGGCATGAAGAAAGAGGAGAGGGAACGTCTCACGGCCGGGGGGAAGGTGGCCGTGTCCCCTCTGTCTGGCCATTGCCGGAGAGAAGGTTTCACTGGAATTGAATGCCCTGGCTCAGAGGAGAGACACAGGAAGATTTTGCTGTTCATGGAGCCACACAAAGGAAATGTTTCTCTGTGTGGAAATGAGGAGGGAAATGAAACACCCACATGGTGGCACCTCAGGCATAAGGGAACCCTGTAGGATTGGACTAGGATACGTTCTCAAGCAGCATGTTTCTTACTTTGCCCATCTGTCAATTTTGATTATTATGGATGGAAATATTTTGCCATCGGGTTGTGTGTTTACACCAAAACTGACAATTACCAACAAATACGTCGTTCTTCCGAGCCTGCCTAGTCTGCAGTTGGGGGGTTTCGAGGGACACAGTCACTCTCCCCAGGCCCCAGGCCAGGCCTGTGCTCTCCATGCTGCCCACTTCCCACCCTGCTGGGATCCTTCCCTCATCCTCCCCCCCCCGCCCCGAGAACTCTGCCCCCAGCCCCGCTTCTGGGATCATCTCCCCTCCCCTGCTGGCAGGCTCCCGCCCCGTTCCTTTCTTTTCCGGCCTCCCCTCTGAGCAAAAGCTCTGCCCTCTTCCCACACCGGGAATTGAACCCGGGCCACCTGGGTGAAAACCAGGAATCCTGACCACTAGACCACATGGGACTGGCCCTGCTGTGCTTCTCTAAGCCAACCCCTCGTGAGAGCAGCAGTGCCGCCCAGCGGGGCCTGCGCCCAGGGCTGCACGAACCCTCCGGGTGCTGAGGTTTCCCCTCTCTCCATTCCCGGTGCCTGTGATCAGGAACCACAGATCGGGGCTCTCAGGTGCTGCACAGACTGGGACTGAGATTGGACCCCCTCTTGTGCAAGGCGCTGTACAAACCCTGGCCAACACTGGGACACCCATGGGGTTCCCATCAATTTCCCTCAGCCTCTGCTGCCCAACTTCTTCTGACCCTCCCAATAAACCCACCTTTCCAAACAGTCCTTCTTCCCCTGCCCCCTCTCTTGGCTTGCACACCCCGGGCCCATCTGCTCCCGCCCCCCAGGTGAAGAAGCGATGGAGGCAACTTCAGCCACTGGAGACAGCCCCAGCCAGCGCTGCAGCCCGCCCCGGGGTGCTCTTTGCAAGACGCAGGAAGCAGGAGCGGTGGGTGCTGGGCAGAAGGAGGCAGGAGCCCGGAGAACAAAGCCCAGAGATCGGGGGCGGGGCAGCGCCTGGGGGCGGAGCTCGGGCACAGCTCGGGGGCGGGGCAGCTCCTGGGGGCGGGGTTCAGGCCCAGACCAGGCGCTGCTGCTGCCTCCCTGTTACCCGGGAGCCCGGGCTGGGCAGCTGCGGCTCCCCCCTGGGGTCCCTGCTGGGGGGGCCCGTCATTAACCCCTCCGTGCCCGGCCGGGGGGGGCTTTCTCCAGCCGGGACCAGCCCCCTGGGCAGCCCCGGGCTCTGCCCGCCCCCAGCCGGAGCCCCCCGATGAGCGGGAGACCCCGGTGGGGGGGGGAGCGCTGGGGGGGGCAGAAAAGTGACTTTCTGCCCCCCTGGCCCCGGGGAGAAGCCTCGGAGCTGCCTCAGCCCCAGCGGAGCCGCCGCCAGGATCTGCCCCCGGTACGGCTGGGATGGGGGGGAGAGACTGGGGCCCTGCAGGGGGGGTCCCCTGTGGGGTGGGGGTGTCAGGCAGGGAGGGGAAGGTCGGGGGGGGGGGTTTGAACTGTCTCTGTGCAGCCAGGAAATTCCTGGGGCAGAAGTGGGGGGCGGGGGAAGGGGGGGAGTTAATTGGATCCTGTCCCTGTTTGTGCCCCTTGCCTCTCACCCCCGATACAAATTCTCCCTAGTTCTTTCCCTTTTCATTATCACACGTGGCTGTAAAATCCAGGGAGATCCCCCCCCCTTCCCCTCAACTGATCCGCTCTCTCGTCTCTCCTGATTCCCCCCCACCCCCGGTCTCTCCCTCGTTCTCAAATGTCCATTTAAAATCTCCTCCCATGGGGGGATTTCCCCCCCCCGCAGTTTTATCCCCAGCGATTTGTCCCGGTGTCGGTGGGAAATTGTTGCCCGGAGCCATCCCCCAACCTGGCTGCCCCCGGCGTGGGGGTGGGAGGAGACGCCGGGTCTCTGCTCGGGAAGGGAGAAGCAAGTGTCCCCCATGGGGACTGCCCGGACCCCGGTTTCCCAATCCCAGCTGCTGTCCCCTACCTACCAACACAGTTGCCCCCAGCCCTCAGTTGCCCCCCACCTGCTCATCCCCCACTGCAACCCCTTTCCCTCATCCAGGGAGCCTTCCCCCTCCTTTGCCCTCTTCAATCAGCTCCTCAGAGGGCTCCCTGCTGCCCATCTGAACGGGGGCAGTGGGGGGGACCATCACTTTCTGTTTATGTGTTGGACAGTCGCATAAAATCCAGCCCAACCGTCCCCCTTTTCCACCAGTTAGTTAATAGCAATATAAAATCCCCTCCGGTCTTGGTGTTTTTCTCTGGTGTTATCCATTGCCTAGTTTGTGACACATTTTCTCGGCTAATCTTATAGAAAATATCCGAAACGTTTGCCTCACTTTTCCTCTAGTTGTCTATTTCTGATTAAATATACCCTGAGATTTTCTTACTATTTCATCATTAGAGAGACTGGGAAAATCTCACATTTACACCTTTTCTCAGATTCTTGAACATGGATCTAAAACGTTTGCCAATGTTGCCCATTTCCGCTGTGTTGATTTACCAAATATTGATGGGAAATACACTCAGCTGTTACCTGATATCAAAAACTGATAGAAAATCCCTCCGATTTCCACCCTTTCTCTTTCATTTCTGAACACTGATCTCAAAATTCAGGTTTTGCCTCTATGTCGTTATCAAATGTCAATTAAAAATCCTCTCGGGTTTGGGGCTCTTCCCCATGTCTCTAAATCCCAGCAACTTCTCCTTCCTTGGGGGGAACCTGTCGCCCTGAGTCCTTCTCCATCCTGGAGGTTGCAGGGGGATAAATTGCCCAGTGATCATCTTTCCCTTCTCCTTTGAGAATCATTTGTTCCCCCCTTTATCTCTGTTAAAAACCTTTACTGATGAAAGAGATCAGCCATGTATTCAATACCCATTAAAGCCAGAGGCCTCCCCCTGTTTGGGGGATCGGTGGTTCCCAGCTGGTGACAGGAGAGTTGGCTGGACCCTTTTCTTTTCCCCAGCCGGCACGGGATGGGGAGGTCCCTCTGAGTGCAGCGTGGGTCCAGAAGTATCCCAAACCCCATGACAAAGGGTCTCTGTGAGGGGTTGCTTCCCACAGTGCTAAGATGCAGCCACCTCTGGGGTGGATCCATGGTGGCCATTATTTGCTGATGACAGGGCATGGAAATTTCTTACCAATTTTTTGGCCCCTCCAGGCCGTCCATTCTCCTGTTAAATAAGAGTCCCCCAGGGCTCCCTCTGTTTGTGTGACTGGCCGTCAAGGGGTGGTGATAACTTTCTATCCACTTATTAGACACTGTGAGGGAACACTGTTGCTGGGGGGGTGCATGTCTGTGTGGGGAGATTGCAGCGGGAGCTGAAGGGGCATTGTGGTAGGGGGAGGCCTCTGGGTGGCTGGGCAGGGGGGACCCTCGTCAGGTTGGTGGGTTCTGGAGGGTTTGGGGTTTCAGGGGGTGGTTGTGATGTGCCCAGCCCTGAGGCTATGGGTCCTGGAGGTGGGTATTGCGGTGGGCCTGTTGGCTGCAGACCAGTGGGGGTGGGGGTCTCTTGGGGAGGGGGGGCAGGGGGTTAGAGGGTACCTGGTGCTGTGCCAGGGGCTCTGTCTGGGATTGCCCAGCTGGCTCCTGGGATCATTGCCATGCCCGGTGCACAGAGCTGTGCGGGGGGGATCCCCGGCGCGAGGTCAAGGGATGCCAGGCAAGCAGTGTGAGGGGTCCTGCTGTAAAGCATCAGGTGGTCCAGCCGGGGGTGGGGGGGTCCCAGGCAAATGGCCTGGCAGATCCTGCTGGAGGGCAGGCAGGGGTCCGAGGCAGGCAGTGGGGGACTGAATTCCCAGAGGGGGGTCCCCTTGGGGTGGTTCCTGGCTGCTGGGGCTCTTGGTGGGGGGAATTCTGGGATTCCCAACCTGGCAGTAACAGTCTGGTGGGGGGTTCTGTTGGCCAGTGGGGCTCTGAGGGGTATCTGGGGTCCCTGGCCAGGGACTCTGGGGGCTGGGTCCCAGGGAATATCTGGTGGGACCCTGGCTGGGGGGGTCTGGGCTCTGGCTACTGGGGGCCCTGGATGGAGGCTCTGGGGGCTGCTACTAACCATGCCACTTATCTCTGATCACCTTGTGCCAGAACCCTGGCTCCAAGCACTGCCCGGCGGCATTCCCCGGCCACGCCCAGTCACCGTGATAACTTTCTATCCACTTCTCAAACACTGTGAGGTGAAATCACAGGTTTTGATTTTCTCCCCCCTTGAAAACTGCAGGAAATTCTGGTTCCATCGGGAAAATTCATGACCCCCAGTCCTTGTCCTAGATCTGGGGGGGTGAGGGAGGTGGGAAGGGGGTTAGCACTGCCACACAATGGTCTCTTCCACAGCGTTCTGGACTCATTCTTTCTGAAATCTGGTTTCATTGAGACCATCATGACTCCAGTCACTGCATGGAAAGACAAGGACTGACTCCCGGTGAACAGTGGGGCAAATGAGATTAGCAATTCTCCCTGTGAGGAGCGGCTCTCATTAGCTGCTCTCCCCAGAGAGCTAAGGGAGGGAAGGCTGCTCATACGCTCTGTCCCTCTCCGCTCAGGATATTGGGGTTCAGCTTCCTGGTCAGACCCTGCAGCCTCCATTGAGATCTGGGAGACCGGGCTGAGCAGCTGCTGCTCCCCCAACAGGGCTTCTGTGCTGGGAAGTGACCTTAATTAAAGCTTCTTCTCTGCTGAGCCCAGGTGAGGACTTTCTCCAGCTGGTTCTGGCCCCCTGGGGCAGCCCTGGGCCTTGCTAATACTAAATTCTCAGCCAGAGATTCCAGGTAACTGAAAGAAATGAAGGGAAAATGCTGGGGTCTGGCCTTAAAATGACTCTACACAAACAGCCCCTCCTCCCCCAGTCATTTCTCGTCCCATTAGCAATTGCAGGATCAAATCCAGCCATGAGGGAGCAACCAACCCAGGAATGGGACTTTCCTACCAGATGGGCAGGGAGAGGGGACAGGGCAAAGGAGATAGGAGACAGACTGAAAGGGGCCGTGGGAGAGAAGAGTTTCAAGAGAGATTTCCAGATCGCTAATCTGCCCAGACAGAGGTAACGCTGCACCCTGGTTAATATCACTTTCATGTGGACAAAATGAGGATCAGAGAGAGGAAAAGCCAGTTCCTGACCCCACATCCCTCCTGCTGGGGTGTGGCTGCCCTGGGGTCAGTGTCCGAGGGAATCCTCGAAAGGGACTCTTTTGGTTCTGCTCTTTTACAGCATTGTGTTCAGAGACTTTGTTGCGGAGTGGTGGGGAGGGAGAAGGGAGGCTTAGAAATGTGTCTGTGGGCTTAGCCTGGCAGGAGAAGCCAGGTCTACGCTGTAATGAAGAGAATATAAAGCATTTTCCCAGCACGGCAGACTGTAGGATGTCTGTCTGTGGGGAAAGGGTCTGGGGGAAGCGTAATGTGAAATGAACTGAATCCTGGTCTGAAACCTCCACAACGGCCCTTCTCGCCCTGCCAGGCTGCAGAATGACGTCCATGTTTTGCTCCAGCTCATCCCGTCCTCCCATGGGACAGGGGAGCGACATGGGTGCAGAGGAGCCAGCTCAGGTAGGGATTATTGGGGGGGTTCTGATTTGTTCCTGCAGGAGGGAGAGGGACAGCAAATACACCGGAGAGGGGAAGGTTTGCACCGTCTGGTTTGGAGGTTGGAGCGGAAATGCACAGGGTGGAGAAAGGGAGGAGGCCAGGGGGTGGCAGACCTGCTGGGAGTTGTTTAATAAGTGGCCTAGATTCGAGGAAGAGACCCATGGGGTTCAGAGGTGGAAATGCCCTAATTTGTGGAACAGAAAATAACCCACCAACATGGGGCTAGGAAAACTGACCAGACTCCCAGTGCTGGAGCCTGACCCGACTAACCAGTGAGATATGAAGGGGGCACCCACCCATCAGGCTTAGGGGAGATTCCCCTCCCTTCAGATCCAGCTCCTCACAAGGAGGAGGGTGTTGGGCTTCCTACAAGAGATCTCTCCCTAGTCCCTGCTCGGGGCAGCATCTCCTGTATCAGTCTGTGGCTAGTAGGTGTGTGATGGATCTGCTGGGAGAGAGGAGGGGCTCTCTCTTCGTCCCTCACCCTGGTGTTTCCTGGGTGCTCTGAGCAGGGTGGGGGTGGGACTCTGTTGACTGCGATCCACCCAGAGTTTCCGTTTGATTGGCTCCTCTCCCCCACGAATAGTGGGGTTGTGAGTGGGGCAGCAGGTCCTGAGTGTGGGGCTCTTGCTCTTTCAGGGGCCGGTGACCTTCGAGGAGGTGGCTGTGTATTTCACCAGGGAAGAGGGGGCTCTGCTGGACCCCGCTCAGAGAGCCCTCTACAGAGACGTCATGCAGGAGACCTATGAGACTGTGACCTCGCTGAGTAAGGGTTCCTGTCCCCTCGGTTCTTGGAGGGGGAAATGAAGAGATGAGGTTCACCCCACCCCTGCAATGCCCCCTCTGCTCTGCCCTGTTCCAGCATCACCCCAGCGTGCCAGTGACACACACACGACCAGAGACCCTCCCGGGCTGCAGAACACTGTGGGGACAGAGCACAGGGGCAGTACCGCACAGTGTCCAATATCTCCTGTTTGCACAAGTAAAACGGGGGGGTTAGGTCCAGCATAACGAACAGAAGCTTCCTACCCCTGGCCTTCTCTCAAACCCTGACCCTTCTCCACCCAAACGAGGATGTGCTTGGGGTGTAAGAAGCAGGCTGCTGGAGTCAGGGCTGCTGGTCCAGGGTTACTGATCACACAGAGACTCGGGGCGTCCTTGAATGCTGGCTGGGGGAATCCAGACAAGGGAGCTCCAGCATCAGAACATTGAATCTCACCCAGGATTACAGATGACACAACTCCTCACTGGTCTGGATTGCCCCCGTGCATGGGAAAATGGCCCAGGTTGGTAGTGGAACTTCCTGAAACGTGGAGGGTGTTGCTCCCCCATCCCCATGTGTAATAGCCACAATCTCTCTCTTCTGCAGACTCCTTGGATTTTGGGCTCCATCATTCCTGAAGTCACATGACCTGATTCTTATGTTTCACATTCTGCTTTTCCAGACTAATTAGAGTCTGTTGCTCCTGAATTGTAGCTTCTAATTTCCCAGTGTTCTCCACACCCAGGGACTTTCATACTCTTTCCCATTACGGTGGACTCACTAGATTCCCTAGTACATAAGAACGGCCACACTGGGTCAGACCAAAGGTCCATCTAGCCCAGTATCCCGTCTTCCAACAGTAACCAATGCCAATTCCCCAGAGGGAATGAACAGAACAGATAATCATAGAATCATAGAAGAGCAGTGTTGGAAGGGACCTCAGGAGGTCATCTAGTCCAACCCTCTGCTGAAAGCAGGACCAATCCCCAACTAAATCATCCCAGCCAGGGCTATGTCAAGCCTGACCTTAAAAACCTCAAAGAAAGGAGATTCCACCACCTCCCTAGGTAACCCATTCCAGTGTTTCACCACCCTCCTAGTGAAAAAGTTTTTCATAATATCCAACCTAAACCTCCCCCACTTCAACTTGAGACCATTACTCCTCGTTCTGTCATCCGCCACCACTGAGAACAGTCTAGATCCATCCTCTCTGAAACCCCCTTTCAGGTAGTTGAAAGCAGCTATCAAATCCCCCCTCATTCTTCTCTTCCGTAGACTAAACAATCCCAGTTCCCTCAGCCTCTCCTCATAAGTCATGTGCTCCAGTCCCCTAATCATTTTTGTTGCAATCCGCTGGACGCTTTCCAATTTTTCCACATCCTTCTTGTAGTGTGGAGCCCAAAACTGGACACAGTACTCCAGATGAGGCCTCACCAGTGTCAAATAGAGGGGAATGATCACGTCCCTCAATCTGCTGGCAATGCCCCTACATATACATCCCAAAATGCCATTGGCCTTCTTGGCAACAAGGGCACACTGTTGACTCATATCGAGGTTCTCGTCCACTGTAACCCCTAGGTCCTTTTCTGCAGAACTGCTGCCGAGCCATTCGGTCTCTAGTCTGTAGTGGTGCATGGGATTCTTCCATCCTAAGTGCAGGACTCTGCACTTGTCCTTGTTGAACCTCCTCAGATTTCTTTTGGCCCAATCCTCTCATTTGTCTAGGGCCCTCTGTATCCTCTCCCTACCCTCCAGCGTATCTACCTCTCCTCCCAGTTTAGTGTCATCTGCAAACTTGCTGAGGGTGCAATCCACACCATCCTCCAGATCATTAATGAAGATATTGAACAAAACCGGCCCTAGGACTGACCCTTGGGGCACTCCACTTGATACCGGCTGCCAACTAGACATGAAGCCATTGATATCTACCCGTTGAGCCCGACAATCTAGCCAGCTTTCTATCCACCTTATAGTCCATTCATCCAGCCCATACTTCTTTAACTTGCTGGCAAGAATACTGTGGGAGACCATGTCAAAAGCTTTGCTAAAGTCAAGGAACAACACGTCCACTGCTTTCCCCTCATCCACAGAGCCAGTTATCTCGTCATAGAAGGCAATTAGATTAGTCAGGCATGACTTGCCCTTGGTGAATCCATGCTGACTGTTCCTGATCACTTTCCTCTCCTCTAAGTGCTTCAGAATTGATTCCTTGAGGACCTGCTCCATGAAAATCCTGTGAGGTTCAGCACAGACCAGAGAGAGAGCAGGGAAATCAGCCAGGGGATAAAGTGGGTAAATTAATTTCCTGTCGGGGAACTCAGAAGGACCTCAAGGAAAGCACAAGACAGCAGGAAATCCTCAGGGGAAAGACAAAAAATACATGCACTGAGTGTGGGAAAAACGTATATGACCAGTCAGCCTTTATAAAGCATCAGAGAATCCATGCTTTGTACCAGCCCACGAGGCATTGCAAGGCCTTCTCACAGCACCCTGCGGCCAGTTGCACAGTGGGATAGCGACCCACAATGCACTGCTCTCTGGGGCGATCCAAGAGCTGCTAGCCTGGATGCGCTCCGGTGACACAAGCAGCCTAGTGTGGACATGCAACAGCGGCTTAATTAAAACGCTTTAACTAAAGCAGCATAACTCTGTCGTGTAGACGTAGCCTGGCTCCCACTGGGGCCAAGGATGCTCAGGCACTGAAACTAAAGAGCCACAACTTCCTCCGTAGTTGGCAGGATTCAAACCTGCACAGGGAGAGCCCGCCCCCCCCCAAGGGATTTCGAGTCCACCACCTTAACCACTCAGCCACAACTACTTGCTTTATACAGCGCTCTCACGACACTCTAGTTCTGTTCTCACTGAGTGATCGTTTCCAATTGTTTCCTCAGACCAGCGTCCACAACACACTCACTGCTGGGCGGTTGTGTAAGTGTGCCCAGGGCTGAACAAGAATTCCTGCTGGTTTCCCTTCTGGATGGAGCATGAGGAGAGTGGGTCTGTGGCTAATGACGTTGCTGTAGATTGTTGTAAAATTCCTGCCTCGATAATTCAGACAGTCCCTTTCCCGTCATATCCCCAGTACATCAGTGACTGTAATAGCAGGGGGCAGGTTTTCTGTGGGGCACAGAGCTTTGCCAGGGGGTTGGTGTCTCCTTCCTTTCCTCACCCTGGAGCAAACTCAGCTTTTCATTCCATCTTTAATGTGTCATGGAATAACAACAGCGGCATGAAGGAAGAGGTGGGCAGGGTGGGTCTCAGGGGAGGGGCAGAGAGGTTCGAGCAGCAGACAGGGCAGGGGCCTCAGGGGAGGGGCACAGAGGTGCGAGTGGTGGGCAGGGCAGGGGAGGTCGGGGAGGGGACAGAGAGGCATGGGTGGCAGGCTGGGTGGGTCTCATGGGTGGGGCTGAGAGGTGGGAGTGGCGGCCGTGGTGGGTCTCAGGGGAGGGGTCAGAGAGGTGTGGGTGGCGGGCAGACCTTGGGGTGGGGGGGGAGAGGAATGAGCGGCAGACAAGGAGGCCTCGGGGAGAGAGGAGCGAGTGAAAGGTGGACCAGCAGGCCTCAGCTGAAGAGGCAGAGTGGGGTGGGAAGAAGTCCTCCTGTTAAGCCAGTGCTATCTACACCGGGATCAGGTTGATATAACTGCATTGCTCAGGGAAGATAAATGTTTTACACCCCAAAGTAATGTCTTTACACTGACTTAATTTTGTAGGATAGACCTGTCCAAAGAATCACACACACACCTTGGGAGTAAAACTTCACCTGCTTCTCTGCTTTACAGAATCGAAACACAAGAAACGCTTGTCAGGGCCCAGTGCGGGTTGGCAGGGAGTCGGGTGTGGGCAGACACCATGTGTTAGCCAGAGGCAGGCACCATGGATGAGCTGGTTTAAAGCACCTGTCTCGTAAACAGGAGATCCTGGGTTCAACTCCCAATAGTGGCTTTTAAGGCACCTGGTACTGGCTGCTGTCAGAAGACAAATAACAGAGTTAGATGGACCTTTGGTCTAGCCCAGTGTAGCCGTTCTTCTTGTTTAAATTACACTCACAGGCACTGATAATAGAGTGACTGAAAGTTTGGGTGTGAAGGGCTGATAGGTCAGTGGTGCAGTCCCCTCGCAGATGACCCCCTCCCGCCGGGACAGGGGCAGGTCCGAGCTCTCCCACCAAGTAGCTCATTGGGGCTGCCAGAATCTGTGGGCGGCTCATTCAGTTTACGCCGAGGGTGGAGTCCTGCTTTGTGCACCGTGTCTGAGAATGAAAATCCTAAACCTCCCTTTGAAATAACGAATGCAGCAGGACCTGTTTTTGTCCCTGCCCCAAAGCAGACAGAGAAATGGAGACATGTCATTGAGTCCAGGGGAATACTTCACTGCGGTTTTACCTTTTTCACTTGCCAAACTCCCGCCCAACCTTCTGGGCTCCTAGAGCAGGGTCCTGAGCCTGAGCCAAGACACGTACACTGCAACTTTACAGCCCAAGCCGCTGTCCTGGATTAATGTGACACGGGCCAGCCGTGGGTGATTCATTGCACTGTAGACGTATCCTAACGTTATGTCTGCAAAGCGATTAAAACACCCAGGGCACCTGTCTCAGAGCCCGGGGCAGCTGACTCAGGCTTCTGGGGCTGGGGCTGCAGGGCTATAAAATGGCAGTGGAGACAGATGGGCTTGAGCCCAACCTCTGAGGCCCCACGAGGGGGGAGGGTTTCCGAACCCAGGATTCAGCAGGAACACCGATATCTGCACCCCACTTTTCAGCCCCACGGCTTGAGCTCCAGGAGCCCACGTCAGGTGACCCAGGCCAGCCCTGCTGCCATCTTTGTCCCGGGAGAGAGGGACTCTACGGGGACGTCTCCATTGCAGTGTCAGCCCAGGGGTGGCAGGCTGTGCTCAAAGCAGCACCCTGGAAGCCCCATAGTCACCACTCTCATAGAATTAAGGTAGGATTTGTACAGAGTCGGCCTGGTGAGCTATCATTGTAAAAGTCGTGATCTGTTGAAGGCTAATACCTGGGTGGATGGTGTGTGCTAGCCGTGTCTGGGAAGTGGTGGAGTTTTGCTCTGGGTGCGTCACTGAAATATGTGATGAGGCTGGGAAATGGCCACCACCAGCCTTTCCGGTGTGATGCTGGAGGAGCCAGACTCGCTCCTGGCCCAGTAAAGGTATCCACGCTCCCAAGGACTCTCCCAGGAACCGTGTACAATGCGGACTCCTCCGAGACAGCCCGGAGACAATGGACACTGCTTGACTCACAACGTAGCAGAGGAACTTCCTAACAAGTTGGAAGAGGGGAAGAGACGGTATGACTTGGCCTCTCTCCCCGGCACTTCAACACCTGGCAACACATCTGGAGGACAAAGACTGAACTGAAATAATTCAGAGATCAGAAAAGAATAATAATAATCCATCCAAATCAAAGTCCCCAAACAGACTAGTATTGGTTACTCAACAGAAAATTTTCAATTTTGTTTTCCCAGTCAGACCTCGCCAAGGGAAGCAGAGAGAAAATCTTTGAGTTGCTTCTTCCAGAGCACCTTGACCTAGACACACTAGCTGTGGGTCACTGTCGTGGCTGAGGTGGGGGCATTTTAATTATTTGGGCAGGTTCCAGGGTGTTTGGGGACATTATGAGGCTGTTACCTTTTGAGATAAAAACTAAGAAACAAAGAACTCTTTGAGAAATCTGGGTTTTTGACGTGTTTTATTGACAGCAAGGGAGGTCTGAGTTCCTGAGAAGGGTTTTGTTTACAGGAAGCAATGTGGCTTGTACCAAAGGGGAGATGGTTGTTTGTGAAGGAGGGGAGAAGACAAAATGCACACACTGAGGACGGGATTCAAACCCATGTGTGCAAAGCACAAAGATTAGCAGCCCACCACTTTAACCACTTGGCCACCTCATCTGAGCTTCCTAAGAAGGGACAGGAGGAGAAATCTAAGGCCAGCAGAGGTAGGGACAATAAGGAGTTTTTAAATACCAAGTGTAAGGAGGGTCTGAATGACCTCCCCCCTCACGTCTAGAGATGAGCTGGGGCAAAGACTTCAGGAACAGACCGTGTTTACATAGACAGGCCTCCTCTGCCTAGCTATGCAGCAAGTATCCTTTGTACAAAACAAACAAACAAAATATAAAGGTAATTCTTCCGTTTTCCTGCACTCAGCCAAAAAAATTGTGAAAAGAAAGGGGCATTTTTAAGCAATCATCTGTCCCCACCCAGGGGCTGGGGAATGTTTATTTTCTTTTTCAGACACTTTCGGGGCAAGCTGGCACCAGTGGAAGAAAACCCAGAACGCCCTGGGTCCCCTGTCGCAACAACACATTGTGTTCTGCGTTTGTCTTCTTGTTCCTGTTATTTTGGTGGATATTGTAAATTCTTCAGGCGTGACACCCCCTTTTAATTGGGCATGTCGTCCTGCCCCTTTCGGGGCCAAGGGAAAATGTACCCTAATTCAACCTCTTCCACCCTCTACTCCGCCCCCTCCCTCCAAATTGTCTGTGACACCCCCATCCCCACGGTGCTCTACCCCCATCCAGAGACCTGTGGTTCTTAATGCAACTGGTTTACAAATGACTATCGCTCTGTTCCCCACCGACTGGTCTCTCAGTACAAGATTTCCTAACTGTTCTCAGTTCACGAAAGTACGTGAAAGAATGTTGCTATGGGTAATTTCAAACTCATTTGGATTGAATAGGTGGAAATTAAAGAAGAACGTCCTTAAATGGCGAGCCCTCACAAATTACCTCTGGGAAAGCTGAAACTCATTGCAGGAAGCTGACTCAGTGTCTCGAATCCAAAGCTTGCAACGTGCCCTGGGACTACTGGACAGAGGGGGATTACGACAGGGATTTGCACTTAGCTCAACTGATGGTTGGTTGGAAAATGTTATTCTAACCCTCGATCAGGGATGGAAGGGACCTCAGGAGGTGTCTAGTCCAACCCCCTGCTCAAAGCAGGACCAATCCCCAACTAAATCATCCCAGCCAGGGCTTTGTCAAGCCAGGCCTTAAAAACCTCAAAGGAAGGAGATTCCTCACCTCCCTAGGGAACCCATTCCAGTGTTTCACCACCCTCCTAGGGAAATAGTGTTTCCTAATATCCAACCTAAACCTCCCCCCCTGCAACTTGAGACCATCACTCCTTGTTCTGTCATCTGCTTCCACTGAGAACAGTCTAGATCCATCCTCTTTGGAACCCCCTTTCAGGTAGTTGAAAGCAGCTATCAAATCCCCCCTCATTCTTCTCTTCCGCAGACTAAATAATCCCAGTTCCCTCAGCCTCTCCTCGTAAGTCATGTGCCCCAGCCCCGTAATCATTTTTGTTGCCTTCCCCTGGACTCTCTCCAATTTGCTTCTGTAGTGGGAGGGGGCCCTGAAAACTGGGCGCAATGCTCCAGATGTGGCCTCACCAGTGCCGAATAGAGGGGAATAATCACTGCCCTCCATCTGCTGGCAACGCTCCTCCTAATGCAGCCCGATATGACCAGTTACCCATATTGAATGCAGGCTCAGCAACGTTTGATCAATTGGTTGCTGTCCATTCAGTCGGTTATTTCCTACTTATTCATAACTAATGAAGATGCTCTAAGGGGATGGGAGAGAGCTGTCCCGTCCGTGTAGTTAATCCACCTCCCCGAGAGAGGGTAGGTATGTCAGTGGGAGAAGCTGTGTCGGTGGGTGGGCAAGCTGTGGGGTCTACATGTATAGATAAAGTTTAATCAGACCCCATTTTTAAAACCATCCATGGTCTGGGAATGGAAAAGGAGCTCTCTGAGGCAGGGCCTGTCCTTCAAGGTCCTTAAGATCACTAACTCCCCTATACAATTGCTATGGGGGGGTAGCTCAGTGGTTGAGTATTTGACTGCAGCTCAAGTGGTCCTTGGTTCAAATCCAAGTGCCCCCTTACAAACCTGTTCCCTTAACAAAAATAAGGGCCTATCCATCCCCATTATGTTTGGGAGCTCCACTGAACAGGGATGAATGGAAACACTAGGTGTTTTCCTGTGCAAATGCATAGAAACCTAGCAAAGAGGTCCCTCAGCTGAAATCAGTTCCACTCCTCTGAGTGTCTAGTTTATGTTTTCGTCAATGAAACAAAGACACATGAAGGCACATTTGCAGGTCCTTGGTCTCCATTGTGTGGAAGAGCAAGAACCCCATCCCCTTGGGAGGAATGGACTAGTTTGTGTTACATTCGGTAAGTAAGTTGCCATTGGGACTGAGAACTCTACTGGAGGTGGACAGGAGTCTGCTCCAAAAATAAAATAACCACGATTTACCAAACTACCTGTTACACATTCAATCCTCTCTTTGTGTACACAATATACATTGGGGCTCGAATAAATGGCCACCTTCCTTTAACACAGATCGTTGTTCCTTGTGACTGTCAGATGCCTTCCAATGGCAGCTGTTGAAAGGGAACGTGCTTCGAGCTCATGATCACCCGCAGCGTCTCTGTAAGGTTCCCAACCACAGAGCTGGTTGTGGCTGCCTCTAAGTAACCGCAGAGTCAGTGTAGGACCAGATCGTTACTTGCACAGCGTCACTTTCTGGTCTCACTGATCTTTTGGGTAGAAACAGCCATTTCCTGCCTCTCTGTCACACAGAAGGACAATTTTCTTTGCGCAGATGCAGGAACATCAAGATCTTTCTCTGTCCCTTGTGCAAAGCAGGGTGTCAAATTCCAAGGAACCCTCCTCGTCTGCGATGGAAACAATGGGGAAGCAGGGGGCCCTGGGCACCTCCAGCCCTGGCCGGGAGATGTTCCCTCCCCGCTTTCTTTATGCTGCTGTTGTTATTTCATGGAGTGTCTGGGATGGGGAAAAGCTGAGTTCACTCCAGGTGGAGGGAAAAAAGGACGCTGAGAATCTCAGGGCCTCAGGGAAAACCCAACCCCTGCTACCGGGATCAGTGAGGTGCTGGGGATTTGAGCAGGAAAGGGACTGTGTGAATTGTCCAGGTGGGGAATGAATAACCATCGACAACTAGATCCACCTCATTAACCACCGACACAGGCTAATCGTGCTGCAGAGAGAAGGGAAACTGGGAGCGATTCTTTGCTGTCAGCCATGGAAACAGTGACCCGAGTGCACTGCAGTGAATGTGCTGGGGAAAGCTGGACTTTACAGGCAAGTGGAAATAGCAGATCCGAGAAACACCTGGAGCCCCCCCCCCGCACCACTTCTTCCACCGGGGTGAGGTGTTGAGCGACTCACAGCGCCCCCCAGCGCCGTTCCCTTTCAGCAGGGGGTGGCAGCTCCAGCCAGTCAATGCCGGGGAGAGGGCCGAGTGTATCTCTGCACCCTGAGTCCAGGGCAGGCCCTCTCTCTCCCCCACATAGAGAAACTGGCCCTGCTGCAAAGTGACCCCTACGAACCAGCAACCTCCAGGACAGAGGGTTTGGCCCTCCGAGCAGGGAATGTGTCCCCCATGCTGCCGTTAGGCCCCTGGAGGCTCTGGAAACAGGAGGGCTGTGAGTGTAACCCACCCCAAACACCCCCCATCTGGGGATCTAGTTCATTGGTAGAGCACATGCTTTGCATGTATGAGGCCCTGGGTTCGATCCCCAGCATCTCCAGGTTCTCTTTTCACGCTGCTGCTTTGCTCAGGCCCAGCAGTCTCCCTGCAGGAGTTTCAGTCCTGCTCAGTGCGGGGCAGGTGCCCATTGCACAGAAGGTCTGTGGGGGTTTCTGCTCCTAAGTCACCTTGGTACTTTTAAAAAGAAAAGGAGGACTTGTGGCACCTTAGAGACTAACCAATTTATTTGAGCATAAGCTTTCGTGAGCCACAGCTCAGTTTATCGGATGCATACTGTGGAAAGTGTAGAAGATCTTTTATACACACAAAGTATGAAAAAATACCTCCCGACACCCCACTCTCCTGCTGGCAATAGCTTATCTAAAGTGACCACTCTCCTTACAATGTGCATGATAATCAAGGTGGGCCATTTCCAGCACAAATCCAGGGTTTAAAAAGAACTTCTGGGGTGGGGGGGGGGGTAGGAAAAAACAAGGGGAAATAGGTTACCTTGCATAATGACTTAGCCACTCCCAGTCTCTATTCAAGCCTAAGGTAATTGTATCCAATTTGCAAATTAATTCCAATTCAACAGTCTCTTGCTGGAGTCTGGATTTGAAGTATTTTTGTTGTAATATCACAACTTTCATGTCTGTAATCGAGTGACTAGAGAGATTGAAGTGTTCTCTGACTGGTTTATGAATGTTATAATTCTTGACATCTGATTTGTGTCCATTTACTCTTTTACGTAGAGACTGTCCAGTTTGACATGGCAGAGGGGCATTGCTGGCACATGATGGCATATATCACATTGGTAGATGTGCAGGTGAATGAGCCTCTGATACTGTGGCTGATGTGATTAGGCCCTGTGATGGTGTCCCCTGAATAGATATGTGGACACAGTTGGCAACGGGCTTTGTTGCAAGGATAGGTTCCTGGGTTAGTGGTTCTGTTGTGTGGTGTGTGGTTGCTGGTGAGTATTTGCTTCAGGTTGGGGAGTTGTCTGTAAGCAAGGACTGGCCTGTCTCCCAAGATTTGTGAGAGTGTTGGGTCATCCTTCAGGGTAGGTTGTAGATCCTTAATAATGCGTTGGAGGGGTTTTAGTTGGGGGCTGAAGGTGACGGCTAGTGGCGTTCTGTTATTTTCTTTGTTAGGCCTGTCCTGTAGTAGGTGACTTCTGGGTACTCTTCCGGCTCTGTCAATCTGTTTCTTCACTTCCGCAGGTGGGTATTGTAGTTGTAAGAATGCTTGATAGAGATCTTGTAGGTGTTTGTCTGTGTCTGAGGGGTTGGAGCAAATGCGGTTGTATCGCAGAGCTTGGCTGTAGACGATGGACCGTGTGGTGTGGTCAGGGTGAAAGCTGGAGGCATGTAGGTAGGAATAGCGGTCAGTAGGTTTCCGGTATAGGGTGGTGTTTATGTGACCATTGTTTATTAGCACTGTAGTGTCCAGGAAGTGGATCTCTTGTGTGGACTGGATCTTGTGTGGTCAATTGTTTAAGTCAATACTGTCTCAGATGTTCTGGGGAGAGAATGATTTTGCATTTTTGCAGGACATCAGACCCCCTGGGGAGAAGCTCCTCACAGAAAATGTGGCCCTAGGAGTGTCAGAGAAGGGAATCACTGTTTGCCTTACAAGGTGGGTGACGGAAACCCTGCAGGGACTTAGATTCCTCCAGAGTCTGATGAAACCATTGGTGGGGAAAGTCCAGGGAAGCGGAGGAGGAGAAGGAGAGGTAAAAAGGGCTTGCAGCTCTTGTGCAATCCCCATGCTCCCAGCAGAAGGGTCCAGGGGGTTCAGCACTTTGGCTGCTTGTTGAGGACACAGAATTCAGAAGATGGCAAAGCTCAGAGCCCCGTTACATGGAGTCAGAATGCAATCAGGTCACAAGGAGGGGGAGCAAAGTCCCTCCCTTGCTCTCTATGCCAAAGTTCCTATCAGCTCAATGTCCTTCCCAGAAGAAGGCCCAGGTCGGCTGCTGAGAGGGTTGCAATGGGGTCAATGAAGGCAGAGGAGGATTGTTCCTCCTGGGTTTTCTCTGTGTTGCTCTGTGATCCTAGTGGAGGAAGCTGACACAGCATTTGAGTTTGTTTCAGTGGCTTGGGTTGGGCTCAGGTTGTGACCCTGAGCACAGGGGTTCCTGCCCACTCTGCTCTTAGCCGCTCAGGGAATGGACAAAGGAGCAGCTTCAGAAATTGGACAGAAAATAGCCTAAGGAAGTGCAGCACAGCTGAGAAGAACAAGAGCCTCATCCTCTCCCTGGTGGTCTAGTGGTTAGGATTTGGCGCTCTCACCGCCACGGCCTGGGTTCAATTCCCAGTCAGGGAAAAGTGACTTTACAGCAAAACACCTTAATTTATTCTTCACTTGCAATTTTAACAAATTGACGCTTTTTCCCTGACTCCCCCATCTTCTACGTGATCTTGGCAAGGGCTTTGGAGACCATATCAAAATCAAAGCTTCCCACTGACTAGGAGCAGAATGTGGACATGTTTCCACTGTGCACCTCGATGTCCACAAATAGGTGCAAATTCTTGTTCCCCCTTGCTAGCTAGCCTAACCAATGTTATAACAACAGTAATAGACACTCAGGTTGACCCAAGATGTCAGTTTTCTTGCTGAAACAAAACCAAAAAATCATTTTGGGTCAACCAAATTATTGCAGCAAATAAAATATTCACGCAAAAAACTTTCATCCCACTCTATATACTAGTCTTTGGAAGTAACCATCTCGGCAAAACTGACCATTAGCCTCTTCCATTCCTGAGGTCTAGCTGCTGTCGTGTTCTAAGCATAGATGATGGGCCTTTCACCTGTTGGCCACTGGTTACTACCTTGCTCAGGTAGCTACTGATGAAAGGCAATGTGGTTTAGTGGCTGACCTACTTCTATCCCTCTGCCCAACTAGGGGTGTTTGTTTCACATTGCATGTAAAAATACAATCAATGCATTTTGTTGATACCTAAATATGGGATCAAGCTGTGATTGTAAGTTAATGACAAAATCTCTGCTGAGTTCGACAGAAGGAAGGTTTTCTCATCAGGTTCTAGCACACGATAAAAGTTCTGAAGGTTCTTCGAGCTTCCAGACACATGGGCCAGAATTTTCAGAAGGTCTCACCCCCACCCCTAGAGCCAGATTTTCAGAAGAACTCAGCTCCCAGTTGGGCAATAAACATTTTGGCCAGATTTTCAGAAAGGCTCAATACACTGAGGGCTGAGCTATTTTGAAAACAAAAGGTGGTAGAAGTTGTGGGTGCTGGTTGCTTGGCCATCTGGCCCACCATGCAGGAGTTTGAGGTTCAACATTACTTTCTCAGAATGGTAGCAATCATCTTTTATTCCCTTAAAAAGGGAGCAGGGAGACGACATATAAAAATGGGTTGTGCTTTAGAAAGTCTCTAGAAGTTGAAAGAGATATGCAATCTCCGCCTCCCTGGAAAGTTCACAACAAGTTAAAGAAAACTGAGATTGATAAGTGGCTTGACTAACAGTGACAGGCTGGCCGAGTGGTCTAACGCATCAAACTCAAACCTGTGTCTTTCCGTCATTTGTGTTCTGGGATCCATATGGAGGTGGGCGTTCAAATCCCCTTCCTGATACAATCGTTGCCTTCTACCTGAGAAATAGCCTCATTTCAACCTTTCCTGTAACATTACAACACCAACTGCTTCGTATTCCTATGATAGAAGTTGGAGGGAATTCAAAAGTGGTGCATTCAGGGCACCTAGTTGAGGTCACGGGTGGCCTAGTTATAAGCTAAGGTTGTTCAGTCCTGTCTGGGAGGGTAAGCTCTGGAGAACACGGATCATCTGGAGATTTCTGAGGGGAAGCAGGAACAGCTGATCCAGCCGGCGGAAGACAGCCATCTAGGATCCTAAGGACATATTTTGGCATCTAGGGACTGAGAAGTAAATCTCAGAACAGAGAGCTGAGGTGGTGCTGATGACTATTTCCTGCGGCTAAGGCTAAATGGAAGTGTGTACATCTAGGAACAAGCAATGTCAGCCACGTATACAGCAACAGTGGGATCTCAACTAGGAGTCAAAAGGTCATTTTACCTCTGTATTTGCTGTGCCCACTTCATCCAGTTCTGAGGTCCCCAGTTCAAGAAGGAGGATGAAACATTTGAGAGAGGAAAGAAGAGCCATGAGAAGGATGAAAGGCTTAAAAGCCCCGCCTTGCTGTGATAGTCACAAAGAGCTCAGAAAAGGTTTAGGGGATGACGATCTCACTCCCTAAGTACCTACATGGGGAACAATACTTACTAACAGGCTCTTCAATCTAACAAGACAAATGTATAATGTGAGCCAATGGCTGGAAGTGAAGCTAGACACATTCAGATTGGAAATAAGGCGTGCTTTTTGACAGGGAAAGTAATTAACCATTGAAAATCTTACCCAGAGTCCTGGTGGATTCTCCATTCCTGGAAATTTTCAAATCAAAAGTGGATCTATTTTTTTTAAACGGATCTGTTCTAGTTGAAAAGGAATTCTTCGGGGGCAGGTTTCGGGCCCGTGCTAGACAGGAGGTCAGACTGGGTGTTTACGAAGACCCCTTCTGGTTTTAAAATACGGGAAACAAAGCCTTAAATGACAAACGCTTTATTCTGTGAACCAAAAGGAAGCGCTTCCCCTGGCTCTTTTTCTCATTTTGTAAACAAGGGCTTGGAATGTCAACTCTCAGTGAAACTTTGCCTTTAAACTGAATTAGGTGAATTTTCCAGCTCTTGATCCTCTGAGTCCAAGGAAGAATCCCTGAAAAGCAGGTGAGGTTTCAGTTCAGAATTTCATAGGTTAATTTGAGGCCATCCAAGAGTGAACACTTAGGTAGGGAACAAGTGAGAATTTGCTGATTGAGAAAAATTCCTGGTGAAAATTGGCAAAGCTGTGGATCTTTTTAAACATTCCAGTGAATTTACACATGAAGATACAAACAGAGAGAGAAACACAGAGAGAGAAAGAGAAAACCACACACTGCACAGGCCCATGCGGGCATTAACAAAAACCAGACCCACACACAAACCCACACAGCACACAGAGACATATGCACATAAGGGAAAGCCACACAAAACATACAAAGAACAAATCCACACATGAAACATACAGAAAAAGCACACAAGACGAAAACACAAAAACCACATTCCAAAAGAATACGAAGCAAAAAACAATTTGCCGGCAAAAATCAAACACACGCACACAAAACTATGCAAGGCATCCACAGAAATCACACAGGACCCACATGCTCATCAACCCCACAGACAAAAACCACATGAAGATATCGAAAGCCAGGCAGGGTTTGAGTCTCACAGCCAAGAGGGAGTGCAGGAAGGTGGTTTGGGGAGCAAAGGTTGAGGGGGAAGTCAGGGGCTCTAGAATCACAGGATGGGCAGTGCTCTGGGCTCTGCTTGATGCCTCCTGACACAGGGTGCGGATAGAGAATGGAGCCTTGTAGATCTGTGGAATCTGCCCTGCACTCTGCAGACGAAGAGAACCCGGGTGTCTTCTGAGCCGGAATTGTATTTTCCACCGGGCAAGATGAATGGCAGAAGTCATTACTTAAAGAAAGCTGATGCTTGAACTCACAACCTCAGCATCGCTCCTCTGTAAGTACTAGGAGCTAACCCATTGCACCGCTGGAGCCCAGATGGGGGTGAGGGGTGTATAAGCCAAAATGAATCCACGCTAAAGGCCACATGCAAGTGAGCTGGGTGGTATCCTTCTGTCTGATAGACCTGGGACCTGCCTTCAGCTGCTGATAGGATGGTTGGTGGTTTGAAGCCACCCAGTGCTGGAACTTCTCATTGGTGAGGTTAAGGAGACTTTTAAGAAGAGGAGGAAAGTCTCTTCCATTCCTGCCGAGCTCCATTTGTCTGCTGCGGCCCTTTAGGCTCTCTGCTCCCCTGTTGGGGAGATGCAGAGACGAGCCCCCATCTTGGTGAGTCATCGAGAGGCTGTATCCAATGGAGTGTGTGGGGGAGAGGGGTGGGGTAGGGCTGGATTGGGCTCAAGGGAATAAGGTTGTGTGTGACAATGGGCAGGTTTACCCTATAACAGGGATCGACGCTCTGAGATCGATCCACCGGTGGTTGATTTAGCGGGTCTAGTAAAGACCCTGCAGATTGCTCTCCAATGGACCCCTGTTCTGTAACCCCAATAACAAGAGTAAGGTGTAGACCCCACTGGAACTCAACCTAAGGTACGTCTACTCCAGCTATATGAATAATGGAGCTGGAGTTGAGTAGCACAGGTAAGCCCCCTAACATCATGGTGCCGGTGACTGACTCGGATGCATCGCATGGGATAGGTGAGTGGCAGCCTGTAAGCCCCCCTCCCCAACAGTCCACACAGCTGCTTGGAGGGGGTCTCGCGAACTCTCGTGATGGCAGTTGTGGGTTCTGGCAAGACAGGGTAAAGGATTTTTTGGATAAATGGGTAAGGAAGAACCAGGGCCCATACTAGGTGCAGGGGTCACCCTGGGATGAGATGAAAAAGGAAATGGAGGAAGTGTTCAGGGACCCAGAGGGATGGGGGGTGGCTGAGGAGCCCACCCTTCTTGGTGTATGGGTCGTGGAAGAAGGTCCCTGCCCATGGGGACTGAATGCCTTCCAGGGAAAGGAGACACTTCAGTCCGCTTGTGAGAGGTTCGAAGTGAGGGTAGCATTACAGGAAGCTGCCAGGAATCTTTCAAGTTTGGTTCTGCTCCAGCAAGGACTGCTGAAGGGTTGTAAATTAGTTAGGGGTGGTGAAAGATGATTTGGCACAACAGGGTTTGAAGTCAAAAGCAGAGTTAACAGATGACCTTTCGAGACATAATTCCCTGACATTACCAGGACCTCCAGTTCTCCCTGGAAACAAGCAGGGAGAACTGGAGGTCCTGGTGATGTCAGGGAATTATGACGTGATTGAATAACAGAGACTTGGTGGGATAACTCACATGACTGGAGTACTGTCATGGATGGTTATAAACTGTTCAGGAAGGACAGGCAGGGCAGAAAAGGTGGGGGAGTAGCACTGTATGTAAGGGAGCAGTATGACTGCTCAGAGCTCCGGTACGAAACTGCAAAAAAACCTGAGTGTCTCTGGATTAAGTTTAGAAGTGTGAGCAACAAGAGTGATGTCGTGGTGGGAGTCTGCTATAGACCACCGGACCAGGGGGATGAGGTGGACGAGGCTTTCTTCCGGCAACTCGCAGAAGCTACTAGATCGCATGCCCTAGTTCTCATGGGTGACTTTAATTTTCCTGATATCTGCTGGGAGAGCAATACAGCGGTGCATAGACAATTCAGGAAGTTTTTGGAAAGCGTAGGGGACAATTTCCTGGTGCAAGTGCTAGACGAGCCAACTAGGGGGGGAGCTTTTCTTGACCTACTGCTCACAAACAGGGAAGAATTAGTGGGGGAAGCAAAAGTGGATGGGAATCTGGGAGGCAGTGACCATGAGATGGTCGAGTTCAGGATCCTGACACAGGGAAGAAAGGTAAGCAGCAGGATACGGACCCTGGACTTCAGGAAAGCAGACTTCGACTCCCTCAGGGAACAGATGGCCAGGATCCCCTGGGGGACTAACATGAAGGGGAAAGGAGTCCAGGAGAGCTGGCTGTATTTCAAGGAATCCCTGTTGAGGTTACAGGGACAAACCATCCCGATGAGTCGAAAGAATAGTAAATATGGCAGGCGACCGGCTTGGCTTAATGGTGAAATCCTAGCGGATCTTAAACATAAAAAAGAAGCTTACAAGAAGTGGAAGGTTGGACATATGACCAGGGAAGAGTATAAAAATATAGCTCGGGCATGTAGGAATGAAATCAGGAGGGCCAAATCGCACCTGGAGCTGCAGCTAGCAAGAGATGTCAAGAGTAACAAGAAGGGTTTCTTCAGGTATGTTGGCAACAAGAAGAAAGCCAAGGAAAGTGTGGGCCCCTTACTGAATGAGGGAGGCAACCTAGTGACAGAGGATGTGGAAAAAGCTAATGTGCTCAATGCTTTTTTTGCCTCTGTCTTCACGAACAAGGACAGCTCCCAGACTGCTGCGCTGGGCATCGCAACATGGGGAGTAGATGGCCAGCCCGCTGTGGAGAAAGAGGTGGTTCGGGACTATTTAGAAAAGCTGGACGTGCACAAGTCCATGGGGCCGGACGAGTTGCATCCGAGAGTGCTAAAGGCGGATGTGATTGCAGAGCCATTGGCCATTATCTTTGAAAACTCGTGGCGAACGGGGGAAGTCCCGGATGACTGGAAACAGGCTAATGTAGTGCCAATCTTTAAAAAAGGGAAGAAGGAGGATCCTGGGAACTACAGGCCAGTCAGCCTCACCTCAGTCCCCGGAAAAATCATGGAGCAGGTCCTCAAGGAATCAATCCTGAAGCACTTACACGAGAGTAAAGTGATCAGGAACAGTCAGCATGGATTCACCAGGGGAAGGTCATGCCTGACTAATCTAATCGCCTTCTATGATGAGATTACTGATTCTGTGGATGAAGGGAAAGCAGTGGATGTATTGTTTCTTGACTTTAGCAAAGCTTTTGACACGGTCTCCCACAGTATTCTTGTCAGCAAGTTAAAGAAGTATGGGCTGGATGAATGGACTATAAGGTGGGTAGAAAGTTGGCTAGATTGTCGGGCTCAACGGGTAGTGATCAATGGCTCCATGTCTAGTTGGCAGCCGGTGTCAAGTGGAGTGCCCCAGGGGTCGGTCCTGGGGCCGGTTTTGTTCAATATCTTCATAAATGATCTGGAGGATGGTGTGGATTGCACTCTCAGCAAATTTGCGGATGATACTAAACTGGGAGGAGTGGTAGATACGTTGGAGGGCAGAGATAGGATACAGAGGGACCTAGACAAATTGGAGGATTGGGCCAAAAGAAACCTGATGAGGTTCAATAAGGATAAGTGCAGGGTCCTGCACTTAGGACGGAAGAACCCAATGCACAGCTACAGACTAGGGACCGAATGGCTCGGCAGCAGTTCTGCGGAAAAGGACCTAGGGGTGACAGTGGACGAGAAGCTGGATATGAGTCAGCAGTGTGCCCTTGTTGCCAAGAAGGCCAATGGCATTTTGGGATGTATAAGTAGGGGCGTAGCGAGCAGATCGAGGGACGTGATCGTTCCCCTCTATTCGACATTGGTGAGGCCTCATCTGGAGTACTGTGTCCAGTTCTGAGCCCCACACTACAAAAAGGATGTGGAGAAATTGGAGAGAGTTCAGCGAAGGGCAACAAAAATGATTAGGGGTCTGGAACACATGACTTATGAGGAGAGGCTGAGGGAACTGGGATTGTTTAATCTATGGAAGAGAAGAATGAGGGGGGATTTGATAATGCTTTCAACTACCTGAAGGGGGATCCCAAAGAGGATGGAGCTCGGTTGTTCTCAGTGATAGCAGATGACAGGACAAGGAGTAATGGTCTCAAGTTGCAGTGGGGGAGGTTTAGGTTGGATATTAGGAAAAACTTTTTCCCTAGGAGGGTGGTGAAACACTGGAATGCGTTACCTAGGGAGGTGGTGGAATCCCCTTCCTTAGAAGTTTTTAAGGTCAGGCTTGACAAAGCCCTGGCTGGGATGATTGAGTTGGGATTGGTCCTGCTTTGGGCAGGGGGTTGGACTAGACACCTCCTGAGGTCCCTTCCGACCCCGATATCCTAGGATTCTATGATCATTTGGCCAACAACATGCAGCAAAGCACCCAGCTAAGTTGCAGGAATGCTCTACAAGCCACTCCTCAATTGTCCAGAGACACCAGCGTATCTCCCCAGCCCTCAGCCTTGCACCTCAGAAATGTACCATCTCACACGGCTCACGGCCTGCTCTTGAAAAGCGTAAGCTCATTAATGAGTTCGCCACTTCATCAAAAATAAAGGGGACACGCACCAGCCTTTGTCATGTGAGCAACTTTCCCAAGCACTTTGGACAAACTCAGGAGTAAGTATCAAATATTAAAATAAGTTTTTATTAACTACAGAAAGTTAGATTTTAACTCAGTATAAGTGTTGGTCACAGAGGTCAAAAGTGGTTACATAACACATGGAAATAGACTCTCAGTCTGAACTCTAATTTGAATATACTAAGCAAGAATTGGATCAAACAGCTTTTCTCACTCACTGGTTGCTCCAGGCAATGTTGAGTTCTTAATACACAGACTGAATTCCCTCTCAGCCTGGGACCAATCTCCACAGTTCAAATTCTGAGTCTTCCAGACAATCTTCCAGGTGTTGAGATTGGGGAAGAGACAGGCCACGTGGGGGTGTCTTTGACTCTCATTTATATTTTTTCTCCAGATGCTAGGTAGATTCTTGCTGTGATGCTGGGGTTAGTTAGCCCCCAATATGGAGCAGCCGTTTGCCTCCTGCACCTTGTGGTAGGCGGGCCACAGCTCCTTCACTTTGACCCTGCACTGCAGTGTGTCCCTGTCATGGCCCCTTTCTATCATGCACCATGAAATCTGTGTGTGCACCTCGGGAGTTACACCGCAGAAAGCTGCTTTCCTGTGCAGAAATTTGCCAGTGTAGACAAGGCCGTAGAGGGCTTATATAAGAACGCAAGACTGGTCATAGACTGGGTAAGACCAATGGTCCATCAAGCCCAGTGTGCTACTTGAGAGTGACCAGTGCTAGATACACTGGAGGGAATGAACAGAACAGGCTTGTTGACCTGCCAGGTGAGGGTCTTTCACCTTTATTTTTAACTTCATTGTTGTCAATTCCTACTTATCCTATATCTTACCACCCCTCCCCTGAGGTCTCTGGGCAAATCAGGTGTGAACCACTCCTTTGACACAGACGTGTCCCAATCCAGCTGAATTGAGGCAGAATTTGGGCCAATGACAGTTTGGAAAACGCATGCTTCACCCAGCAGGTTTCTCAAAGTATCCGTTGCTGTGAACCGCATGTCGTGTGGATGTGCGAACCCCAAAGGTAGCAAACATGAAAAAAACACAAAGCCGGTTCTGAGGTTTCCAGAGCCAGGCCTGAGGGTTAAAGAGCTGTGCTCAAAAGGAGAAGGGGCCTCAGCACCTATAAAAATAACTGGTTGCAAAAACAAAACAAAAATTACATGAAAAAAAACAACCAAACAACAACCACCCAGAAAAGCTCCCATCACACGCCCATCACCATTGTACATCTTGACATCTCCTGCCTAAGGTGACATCTTTGCTTTGCGAACAAGAGCCCTGGGGAACTCTCTGGCTGTTCCCCTCTCACTGGGGAAAAGGTTCCACTTCTTGTCTCAAGTAATTTTCCTCCCAACAGAAGATTTATTTTCAAATTTATCCAAATAAATTCCATTTGAAATAGAAATCATTCCAGTCTATACTGGGTCTCTATTCTCATACACGCTATTTCTCTCACATGTTCCCCCACTCTCATTCCTTTGGAGTCAGGTTTTAATTGCAGGATTAGCCACCATTTCCTATGTAGTAGGAGGGGGCTAGAAGAAAACCTGAATTATACTGTAACACTGAAAGTGATCACAGAATCAGCCTCTTACGTTACACTAATAAACTTCATGTGTAATTTTCTTGTTGCTGGTAACAATTTATTCAAAGATTACAAACTATAAACCTTTAGGGCAGTTTTCTCTTAATTCCCATTTTCACCCAGTGAGCTCTGTGTGAAGTCACATTCTACCGTAACCTAGGAGCCTTCCATTTCTGAGGCTTCATTTCTCCCTGGGTCTTCTCCCAGAAGTGTGGGTGGAAGGGGTCTCACACTACGTGGGAAGGCTGCATCGTGAGAAAAACCACCTGTGCTCTACTTTCACACTTTCTAATCTTTCAGAGTAGCAGGAGGCGGAGAAGTGAGACAAAGGCATTAGACTCAAGAGCAAAACTAAGAGACCAAACCACAGACTCTGGACTCAGCATTCATGTATCCTGCAGTCTGAACTTGGAATCTGTTACATTCCCTCATTGGCTACCATCATTTAACCAACACGGAAGTGCTTCTTGTCCAGCAAGGCAGCCACTTTGGGACCCATAGGCATGGGATGGCTCTGAAGGAATCAGCTGTTTGTCTCTGTGCTTCAGGAAACTTTGGATCCAAATGGTAGAAGACAGTTGTTCCCAGTTTCATCACGGCATCCTGTAGAAGTGTGAGCAATGCCACTTCACTAGGGAGCAGCGTTCTAAAAACAGTTTACCTCGGCCACAGGTCACCAGAGCGTCCATCTCTGGGGTGAAAATCAACCACTCGTACCTGTCATTTCTACCTGAGTTCTTGTCAAATCTTTGACCTGAGTTGTAGCAATTTTACACTTCTCTGGGGTAGAATTCTTCACCAACCACACAACATACCAGCAGCGATACTGAGGTATAACTCCCCCAAATATGCCCTTTTGTTTCTTTAATCTGGTGGCACAGATTTAAATAAGGGACTAAATTCAGGTGCGGCTTAGAATCCCTGTAAGACACCAAATGTCAGGTATCTACTCAAAATAGGTGTCTTTCTGCAGCTCCATCACATTCCTCATGGATTTCATTTCCTACACATTTACAGCATGTCCCAGGAGTGAGCTGAACAGAAATGTCACTTCCATTTTTCCCATCTCTACCTAGATAGGGATTGCATTTCCCAAATAGGCAACATGCACCTGATTAGGAAGGGGAGATCTTCAGGAGCAACCTCCTGCAGGGCATGGGCCACAACTGCTTTGGGAGGCAAATGAATGGGTGTTTGGCTTAGTTCCAAATCATTTACTAGGGAATCCTCTTCCCAGCCCCTTCGGGAAATATTGACCTTACCAATTGAACAACAGGGGGATTGGGATGGCGACGGAGAATCCCTCTGATTTACCCGATGTTCTTCTGTTGTTACAGAGGGGAAAAGACATTTTTCTCTATCCCTTCCCTGTTCCTGCTCTTTGCTATACTTCAATATATTTTAAAGGGAGGAAAACAGTAGTAAAAATATCCGCCTTCAGGAAAACCTGAAGCAACAGTGCTCTGATGAACTGTGACAACTGGGAATGAAACAATATGTTCCTGGTGGGGGAACTTGATGACTAACAATTGTTTTTAAATGGGGGAACAGTATAACTGTGATGCTCAGGGTTTGTTTAGACTAGGAAAAGTGACGGAGTTTAGGTCAGGTCAAGGGGAAAGCTAATGCCAACCACTGCACCTCGGCTGCATCTGCACGACAACTGTAGTTGTCTTTTAACACGAAGATCACTAACTTGAGCAGCCGACGCCATGTGCAGTCCTAGAGGATGTACGGCACGGGTAGTTTTTGACTCAGAGTAGCTTGTTGGGAACAAACCTCTCTCCCCCACCTGGAGCTGATGAACATTCCTGACTGGAGGGACACACGCTCCTTCGACTCAAAAGGAAAGGAGTTGGTAGAAAAGATCACAGGACTGACCCCAAAGAAGGGTGAGCTGCAAAAGGCAGAAGCAGGCAACTCATCTGCGGGAGCTGAGTAACCACGGTGAAGATGGGGCTCAGATCACTGAGTGGGAATTAGCAAATGTGATTTTTTTTAAAAAAACCACCTTTGGCCAGCCCTAGTCAAGGCATTTGTTACAGATCACTCCCATGTGGATTTTCTGATGTCTAATAAGGGTTGAGCGCTGATTGAAGCTTTTCCCACACTCAGAGCATGTGTAGGGCGTCTCTCCTGTGTGGATTCACTGATGTGTGATAAGGGCTGAGCTTTGATTGAAGTGTTTCCCACACTCACGGCATCCATAAGGTTTCTCACCCATATGGATTCTCCGATGTATGATAAGGTATGAGCTCCGATTGAAGCGTTTCCCACACTCAGAGCATCCATAAGGTTTCTCACCCGTGTGGATTCTTCTATGTGTGCTCAGTACAGAGCTCTGATTAAAGCTTTTCCCGCACTCAGAGCACATGTAGGGGGTCTCTCCTGTGTGCGTTCTCTGATGTGTGATTAGGGTAGAGCTCTGATTGAAGCTTTTCTCACACTCAGAGCATGTGTAGGGCCTCTCTCCTGTGTGGATTCGCTGATGTGAGAGGAGGGATGAACTGTCAATGAAGTGTTTCCCACACTCAGGGCATCCATAAGGTTTCTCACCCGTGTGGATTTTCCGATGTGTAATAAGGTGTGAGCTCTGCTTGAAGTGTTTCCCACACTCAGGGCAGCCATAAGGTTTCTCATCTATGTGGATTCTCTTATGTGCAATGAGGTGTGAGCTCCGCTTGAAGCATTTCCCACACACACTGCATGCGTAAGGTTTCTCACCCGTGTGGATTCTCTGATGTGTGAGAAGGTCAGAGCTCCCTTTGAAGCTTTTCCCACACTCAAGGCATGTGTAGCGTGTTCCTTCCAAGTTCATTCTCTCACGTGTAATAAGGTCTGACTGGCTACTGAAGTTTTCCTCTGGCCTCTGCTGACTCTCACAGCCTTTTGTTTTTTCTGGGCGTGCATAGCTCCCAGAATCATTCCCTTTGGACCTTCCTGAGAACATCCCATGTGCTTCTACTCGCTCAGCATCTTCCTGCTGGGGTTCCTCCTCGTTTTCACTCACCATCCCAACACCTGATGGGAGACAGAGAGAATCCAGACGTAAGTCTCTGCCTGTGCCAGAGAGAAAGGAAATCTCAGAGACAAGAGTGGAAAAAGGGATGAAGAAACCAAAATGTGTACAGGACAGATCAAGCCTATCAGGAGCTGATTTTCCCTTAAACCTTCCCCAGAGGAGAGAAAGGAAGGGATCAGTTCTGGGTCCGTATCTCAGAAGAAATCTCAGGGGACAGCGAGATTGGGGAGGGACCTGCTGCCAGTTGTCAGTCAGGATAGGTGGGAAGCCATGAGTGACCTCTGCCAAATGATTCCACATCTGCAGGGAACAATCCTCAACTTGGAGAGCTCACAAGGTCTTTGTAGGGCATCCCAAATGTTTCCTGTATTCACCGACAGTTTTGGGGTTGGTTTAACCAATGCCTCACCTGAGAAGGCAGCTCTCGGGAGCACTTTTTTCTCAAAGCCACGAAGGTCTGGGACCCACGGCTCCACCCCTCGTTCCAGCTGCGAGATGACATCAGTTCTGGAAACTGGAAACCCTGCTCAAGGCAAAGAAACCAAGGGAGGTCAGTGGAATTTGTGGGATACTTGTCACAAAGAATATTCCATGCTTTTAAGCCCAGCTCATTTTTAAGTAGTAACATCCCAAGGCCGGCTTCCTTGGCTCAAAGTGTCAGGAGATGATTATTATAAATCATATTCATTACTTTAGTGCCTAAGGGCCAACTAACAGTGGGTCCTCATTTTGCTAGGCACAGTACAAACCGAGAAGAGTTGATGGCCCGTGCCCTGAAGAAGTTTCAATCTAAATAGACAAGGCAGACACAGAATGGGGGAAGGGGTAGAACCCACCAGCAGAGTGAACTCCGTGAAGGCAGAGCGACAGATCTGATCAACACAGGCCTATATCTTGAGACTATCGGATTGAATGTTACGACTAGGGCCAGTGTTTTCCGGAAATTGTCGCTAGGACTGCATTTTTTCCCGAAATTACTCTTCGTTTCTGGAATCACCGTTAATAACTGGAATTGCTGATCAGAGGGTGGGTGGGGCATGCAGGGTCACAACCCCCCAGATTTCTCCCTGGAGACACCCGACTCCTCCCCAGGGCACAGGCTGGCTGCGGTCGAGACTTGCTGCCAATTTCTTCCCTCCTCATACAAGTCTGGGATCAGCAGTGGGACGCCAGGCTCTCTCATCATGCTGCAGAGAGGACGGCACTCACACCTGCTCCCGGCCGTGTCCACAGCACCTCTCCCCTGCTCATCTCCCCTGCACACAGCTGGTTCATGCCCCGTCTCTCCAGCGCACAGCTGGCTCGAGGCTCTCAATGTCTGGGCCCCACCTCCCCCACACAGCTGGCTCCTGTCCCTCCCCCCAAGGCACTTTCAGGCTTTAAAGGATTAGATATTGCTCACGTTTGTCAATTACCCTCTTTTCATTGCCTGCAGACTCTTGCCCTAATTAGGACTGTTATCTGTATATCTAAGCCAGCCCTTGAAAGCATGAATTCTTCACAGACTATGATGCCGAGATGCGCCAGATGATACCAGGAAGGGCTGCGGGATGGGTTTCCTGTGCAATCTGGTATCACTACGGGGTGATGAATGCCAGATCTCAAGGCTAGTTATGCAGAGCTCCACCTTTTGAAGCTTTACCCAACGCAGAAAGGGGTAGTGACAGATTTCCCCTCATTCAGGAGACTGAAGACAACAGATTTTTGGGGGATAAACAGCTGAGTTTGAGCTGACTGAGGGGGGTCTTTCTGGGCTACAAACTCACAGGACCTGATAACCACCAAGAGTTAACCCTTTAAGAAAGGTTTTAATACACTTTGGAACCGATCAGGGATTCTCATGAGGACCGCTGAAGGAATGAAGGTAAATACGCATGTGGATGCTCTTCTTGTTTTATGAGAAAGGGAACAGGAAGGGCAGGGATATCACTGAATGCAGGATCTCAGCAGTACTAGATGTCAGGATAGCACCATACTGCAGCCCACTGGAAAACATAATCCCAGCTACACATATAAAATGATGGGGTCTAAATGAGCTGTTTCCACTCAACAGAGGGATCTTGGAGTCACTGTGCACAGTTCTCTGAAAACATCAACTCAGTGTGCCACGGCAGTCAAAAAGCAAAGAGAACGTTGGGAATCATTCTGAAATGGATAGATAATAAGACAGAAAATATCATATCGCCTCTATATAAACCCATGGTACACCCACATCTCGAATACAGCATGCAGATGTGGTTGCCCCATCTCAAAAAAAGATATCTTGGAATTGGAAAAGGTTCAGAAAAGGGCAACCCAAATGATTACAGGTATGAAACTCTTCTGTATGGGGAAAGATGAAAAAGACTGGGACTTTTCAGCTTGGAAAAGAGGCAAAGGGGGGATATGAGAGAGGTCGATAAAATCAAGACTGCTGTGGAGAAAGTAGATAAGGAAGTGTTACTTACTCCTTCTCATAACCCAAGGACTAGGAATCACCCAATGAAATTATTAGGCAGCAGGTTTAAAAGAAACAAAAGGAAGTATTTCTTCACACAACGCACAGTCAACCTGGGGAACTCCTTGCCAGAGGACATTGTGAAGGCCAAGATTATAATAGGGTTACAAAAAAAAAAAAAAAAAAACCACCATGAGAAATCTATCGAGGACAGGTCCGTGAATGGTTATGAGCCAGGATGGGCAGGGATGGTGTCCCTAACTTCTGTTTGTCGTAAGCTGTGAATGGGTGACAGGAGAGGAATCACTTCATGATTCTCTGTTCTGTTCATTCCCTCTGGGACACCTGGCACTGGTCACTGTCGGAAGACAGGACACTGGGCTAGATGCACCTTTGGTCTGTCCCAGTGTGGCCGTTTTTAAATACTAGGGAACCTAGTGAGTCCAGTGCAATGGGAGGGAGTAGGAAAATCCCTGGGTGTGGAGAACACTGGGAAATTAGAAACTAGCATTCAGAAGCAACAGACTCTAAAAAGTCTAGAAAAGCAGAATGTGAAAAATAAGAATTAGAATCGGGGTCATGTGACTTCAGGAATGAGGGACTCAAAAAACCAAGTCTGCAGAGAAGAGAGATTGTGGCTATTGCACATGGGGATGGGGGGAGCAACTCTCCAGGTCTCAAGGATTTTCACCAGCAACCTAGGCCATTTTCCCATGCACGGGGGCAATCCGGAGCGGTGAGGAGTTGTGTCATCTGTAGTCCTGGGTGAGTTTCAATGTTCTGATGCTGGAGCTCCCTTGTCTAGATTCCCCCAGCCAGCATTCAAGGACGCCCCGAGTGTCTGTGTGATCAGTAACCCTGGACCAGCAGCCCTGACTCCAGCAGCCTGCTTCTTACACCCCAAGCACATTCTGGTCTGGGTGGAGAAGGCTCAGGGTTTGAGAGAAGGCCGGGGTAGGAAGCTTCTGTTCGTTATGCTGGACCTAACCCCCCCAGTTTTACTTGTGCAAACAGGAGATATTGGACACTGTGCGGTACTGCCCCTGTGCTCTGTCCCCACAGTGTTCTGCAGCCGGGGAGGGTCTCTGGTCGTGTGTGTGTCACTGGCATGCTGGGGTGATGCTGGAACAGGACAGAGCAGAGGTGGCATTTCAGGGGTGGGGTGAACCTCATCTCTTCATTTCCCCCTCCAAGAACCGAGGGGACAGGAACCCTTACCCAGCGAGGTCACAGTCTCATAGGTCTCCTGCATGACGTCTCTGTAGAGGGCTCTCTGAGCGGGGTCCAGCAGAGCCCCCTCTTCCCTGGTGAAATACACAGCCACCTCCTCGAAGGTCACCGGCCCCTGAAAGAGCAAGAGCCCCACACTCAGGATCTGCTGCCCCACTCACAGCCCCACTATTCGTGGGGGAGAGGAGCCAATCAAACGGAAACTCTGGGTGGATCGCAGTCAACAGAGGCCCACCCACACCCCGCTCAGAGCACCCAGGAAACACCAGGGTGAGGGACGAAGAGAGAGCCCCTCCTCTCTCCCAGCAGATCCATCACACACCTACTAGCCACAGACTGATACAGGAGATGCTGCCCCGAGCAAGGTCCAGAGAGAGATCTCTTGTCGGAAGCCCAACACCCTCCTCCTTGTCAGGAGCTGGATATGAGGCAGGGGAATCTCCCCTAAGCCTGACTGGTGGCTGCCCCCTTCATATTTCAAGGCACCCGCTCGTTCGCTGGCTCAGGCTCCAGCACTAGGAGTCTGGGCCTTTTTCCCAGCCCCATGTAGCTCGGTTATTTTCTGTTCACCAAATTGGAGCATTTCCACCTCCCAACCTCATGGGTCTCTTCCTCAAATCTAGGCCACTTATTAAACAACTCCCAGCAGGTCTGCCACCCCCTGGCCTCCTCCCTTTCTCCACCCTGTGCATTTCCTGCCCCGCTCCAACCTCCAAACCAGACGGTGCAAACCTTCCCCTCTCCGGCGTATTTGCTGTCCCTCACCCTCCTGCAGGAACAAATCAGAACCCCCCCAATAATCCCTACCTGAGCTGGCTCCTCTGCACCCATGTCGCTCCCCTGTACCATGGAGGACGGGATGAACCGGAACGAAACGTGAGCGTCGTTCTGCAGCCTGGCCGGGCGAGAAGGGCCGTTGTGGAGGTTTAGGAACGGGCATTAGTTCATTTCACATCACGCTTCCCCCAGGCTCTTTCCCTGCAGAGCGAGATCCTAGATTCTGCCGTGCTGAGAAAATGCTCAGTCTCTTTATTACAGCAGAGACCTGGCCCCTCCTGCCAGGCTAAGCCCACAGACACATTTTTTAAAAACTCTTTTATCCCATGGACCCTTTCAGTCTCTCTGTCTCCTTTTCCCTGTGCCCTCTCCATGCCTGTCTGCTAGGAAACTCTCATTCCTGGGTTGTTTGCTCCCCCATGGCTGGATTTGCTCCTGCAAATGGGAGGAGAAATGGGGTGGGGGGCTGTTTGTGTAGAGTCATTGTATAGTCCCTCACTGCCTGCCTGGGATTTCCCCATTGACTGCCTAGCACCCCCACCTGCCCTCCACCACGATCTGCCAGGCCATTTGCCTGGGACCCCCTCCTCCTCCCAGCAGGACCCCCTGACGCTTTACAGGAGGACCCCTCGCTCTGCGCCAGGGACCGCCCCACCACAGCTCTGGGCACTGGGCATGGCAATGGTCCCAAGAGCCAGCTGGGCAATCCCAGACAGAGCCCCTGGCACAGCACCAGGCAGCATCTAACCCCCTGCCCCACCTCCCCAAGACACCCCCCACCCCCACTGGTCTGCAGACAACAGGCCCCCAGTGATACCCACCTCCAGGACCCAGAGCCTTAGGGCTGGGCACATCAGAACTACCCCCCGAAACCCCAAACCCTCCAGAACCCACCAACCTGACTAGGGTCCCCCCTGCCCAGCCACCCAGAGGCCTCCCCTTACCACAGTGCCCCTTCAGCTCCCGCTGCAATCTCCCCACACAGACATGCACCCCCCCAGCAACAGTGTTCCCTCGCAGTGTCTGACAAGTGGATAGAAAGTTATCACCACCCCTTGCTGGCCAGTCACACAGGCAGGGGGAGCTCGGGGGGACGCTTCTTTAACAGAAGGGAAGCCATGGAGGGCCAAAATAAGTAAGAAAGTTCCATACTCTGTCACTAGCAAATAATGGCCACCGTGGATCCACCCCACAGGTGGCTACATCTTTGCACTGCGGGAAGCCACCCCTCACGGAGACCCTTTGTCATGGGGTTTGGGATACTTCTGGACCCACACTGCACTCAGAGGGACCTCCCCATCCCATGCCAGCTGGAGAAAAGGAAAGGGTCCAGCCAACTCTCCTGTTACCAGCTGGGAACCACCGATCCCCCAAACAGGGGGAGGCCTCTGGCTTTGATGGGTTTTGAATATATGGCTAGTCTCTTATCAGCAAACATTTTTAACAGAGATAAAGGAGGGAACAAATGATTCTCAAAAGAGAGGGAAAGATGATCATTGTTGCAGGGGGGTTAATTTCCCAACCAGGATGGGGAAGGACTCAGGGCGACAGGTTCCCCCCAAGGAAGGAGAAGTTGCTGGGATTTAGAGACATGGGGAACAGCCCCAAACCCGGGAGGATTTTTAATTGACATTTCATAATGACATAGTAAGAGGGAAACCTGAGATTGAGATCAGTGTTCAGAAATGAAAGAGAAAGGGTGGAAATCTGAGGGACTTTGGATCCATTTATGCAAATCATAGAAAGGAAAGTGGAAAATGAGAGGGATTTTATAGCAGTCGTTGATAGGAGGTAAAAGCTGAGTGTATTTCCCACCACTATTTGGTCAATGAATAGAGCGGAAATGGGCAACATTGGCAAACGTTTTAGATCCATATTCAGGAATCTGAGAAAAGGTGTAAATCTGAGAGTTTCTTCGTAATTTATAATTACAGAGACAGGGAAAGCTCTCAGGGGCATATTCAATTAGAAGTAGACAACTAGAGTAAAAGTGGGGCAAACGTTGAGGGTATTTTGTTTCAATCTTTGAGACGTACAGAGAAAACGTGTCACAAACTACGCAACTGAGAACATGGGATAAACACCAAGACCGGGGGCGGGAGGGGGGATTTTATGTGGCTATTAAATAGCTAGCTGGAAAAGGGGGACCGTTTGTCATATAAAATCCAGCCTGTCCAATACATAAAGAGAAAGTGATGGTCCCCCCCACTGCCCCCCTTCACCTGGGCAGCAGGGAGCCCTCTGAGGGGCTGATTGAAGAGGGCAGGGGCGGGGGAGCTGGAGGGCTCCCTGGGGGAGGGGAGGGGGCAGCAGTGGGGGATGGGCAGGTGGGGGGCAGGTGGGGGCTGGGGGCAACGTTGCTGCAGTTGGGGGGCAGCAAGTGGGACTGGGAAGCCGGGATCGGGGGCAGCCCCAGGGGGGACACGGGCCCCTCCCTTCCCCGCCCCGGCAGAGACCCGGCGTCTCCTCCCACCCCCACGCCGGGGGCAGCCAGGTTGGGGGACGGATCCGGGCTACAACTTCCCCCGACACCGGGACAAATCGCTGCGGATCAAACCCACGGGAAGAGAGTTTAAATGGGAGAGATGGGGGGGGATCAGCGGAGACGAGAGAGCGGATCAGTGGGGGGGGAGGGGGGAGTTTACAGCCACGTGGGAGCTACTGAGAGAGAAAAGGGGAGAACTGGGGGGCATTTGTGCCGGGGGGGGGAAGGGGCACAAACAGGGACAGGATCCAATTAAATCCCCCCCCACTCCCCCCTCCCGGGGAATTTCCTGGCTGCACAGAGACAGTTCAACCCCCCCCCGCAACTCCGGCTTCTCCCCCCCCTCACCCCTCAAGGGACCCCCCCCGCCGGGCCCCAGTCTCTGCCCCCCCCCCAATTCCAGCCTGCTGCCCCCCCCGGGGTCTCCCACTCACCGGGGCGGGGGCGGGCAGAGCCCGGGGCTGGTCCCAGCTGGAGAAAGCCCCCCCCGGCCGGGCACGGGGGGGGCAATGACGAGCCCCCCCCCAGCACAGACCCCAGGGGGGAGCCGCAGCTGCTCCTCCGAGAGACCCGACACGAGGCAGCTCCAGGGGGCGGGGCCTGGAGCAGCCCGGGGGCGGGGCAGTTCCTGGGGGCGGGGCCTGGTGCAGCCCGGGGGCGGGGCAGCGCCTGGGGGCGGGGCCTGGAGCAGACCGGGGGCGGGGCAGCGCCTGGGGGCGTGGCCTGGAGCTGACCGGGGGCGGGGCAGTTCCTGGGGGCGGGGCTCAGGCCCAGACCAGACGCTGCTGCTGCCCCCGTGGGACCCGGGAGCCCGGGCTGGGCAGCTGCGGCTCCCCCCTGGGGTCCCTGCTGGGGGGGCCCGTCATTAACCCCTCCGTGCCCGGCCGGGGGGGGCTTTCTCCAGCCGGGACCCGCCCCCTGGGCAGCCCCGGGCTCTGCCCGCCCCCAGCCGGAGCCCCCCAGTGAGCGGGAGACCCCGGTGCGGGGGGAGCACTGGGGCGGGGGCAGGAATGTGACTCTCTGCCCCCGGCTCCGGGGAGAAGCCTCGGAGCTGCCTCAGCCCCAGCGGAGCCGCCGCAGGCTGGGGGAGAAGAACAGAAAGTGAAGAGAGAAGGGGAAAAGAGAGCCCCCCCGTCCCCTCTCTGCCTCCCCCCTTCCGCCCCAACGTCCCGTCCAGGGGCATCCCGAGGCGGATGCAGAATATGCAGCGCTGTGGGGCACCCTGAACTCTGGGGCACCAAATTGCCCCACATTTCACGTGGCCCCTGGCAGCTGCCTGCTGCAGATGTGGCCCCCCCCGCTCCGGCAGCCAGCCCCATCCCCTGGCCAGCCCCCCGGCCCGTGGGCTGCACCCACTGCCTGGGGCAGGGCTGTCCCGAGGGGGGCGTGGGGCCCGAGACAACACCCTCCACCCTGCCTCTTCGTCCTCTGTCCCCGGCCCAGCCCCATCCAACCTGTCCCCCGCCAAGCCTCTGCCCCCAGCCACGGACGCAGCCCGGAGGACGGGCAGGGGGCCTGCCCCGGCAGCAGGGGTTGGGCCGGACCCCGCAGTCACCAGCAATGGTGGGACGTGGAGCGACCCCGCCCCAGCCCACTCCCCTGTGCCCTCTGCCAGCCGCCTCCCTCCGCTTCCCGCGGCTGGGGAGTGCGGGGGCAGTCCTTCCCCCTCCCACAAGGGACCCGGGCAAAAATTGGGGATTGCTTGGAGCAGGGGCTTGGACTAGATGATCTCCTGAGATCCCGTCCCACCCTGCGATTCTTTGACTGCAGCCTGAGTCCAGCACCAGGGAACCCATTGGCGCAGACCCAAAACCACTGAACCCACTTCCGGAAGCTTCTGGATGGGGAGTGCTTAATCTGCCTAGCAACAATGACCCAGACCAGATCACTCCTACCTCCCACCAACTGGTCTCTTAAAGAGAGAGCTCCCGATTAGGCACATGGCTTACATGTTACTAATAATTTATATGAAATATAGGGCTTAACTGCTAAAATCGGTACCCACAACAATCCTCTGTAAGGAGGTGCGTGGCTCTCCCCTGCTGAGTTCTCTGTTTCAGCAAATGAGTTCGTTACAGACGATTGACCCAAGGTTCTTCCTTTCCCTGTGACACCAATTCCACTTTTGTTAACTGTCTGAAAGCACGAGCTTCAGCCACCGCCATGTCTTTTTCACGTAACATAACAAACGAAAATAGAATAAAATGAAACCCAAATGAAGCGGAAAGGCAGGTCTATGCAAACACATTGAGGGTATTAAGCTCTTATGTTCGGTTCTGCTTGGCGACAAGAGAAACCTGTTGAAATTGGTTAGTTTTAACATTTTGCGGCAAAACCAGACATACTATACCCTGTAATATTTTGGACATTTTGGCTGTAACATACTTCTAGCTATATTTTAATATTTAAGAAAGGTGCAAACAAGTTTGTAACCCCCCCAAAAAGAAACTGGCATTTTCTAAGTATCAGCTTTTGATTAATGTCGATGTTTCTCCTTACGGTTTTTCTTTGAATAAACCCCCGTGGCCCCAGTGATTAGTAAAAGAGAACCCTTTTCATTTGCAATTGCATTATCTCTTGAGGCAGAGAAAGCGTTTCTGGAAGAGAAACCTAGCTCCACTCATCGCTCTTTGAAAAACTGCAGAGAGACAGGAGCCTGGCCCCTGGGGTCAGGGACTTGCTGAGGCCGAATCCTGCTCGGAAGGTCCCCAGCACTCCTCGCTGGCGGGGCTGAAGTCGAAGGGCGCTGCCATGGGAGGGCAGTGCCTCATCCCCCGGCCTGAGGCGTCGGTGCTTCTTTGTCCCCTTCTCCTGCCCAGAGAGGCAGGCAGCTGCTGTGGGGACACGCGAGCGAGGCTCGCAGGATATCGCTCAGCTCGGTCTGGCTGGCAGGGGCCTTCCAGCTCAGCCTGGCCTTGGCCCCCATTGCGCCGCGCTCGGCCAGCCGCGGGAGGAGGGACTGTGGCTGCCGCTCAGGCTCGGGCCGCGTGGCCAGGCTTCCCTGGCAGGGGCTGCCAGAGGCAAAGAGCTGGGCACCGTCTACATGGCAGCGGGTGGGAAGGAAGGTGGAGCCTGCGCGTCTCGTGGGGTCTCCCTCGCCACTCAGGCAGAGGCAGGAGGGGCGCGACAAGGGCCCGGCTGAAGATTTTGCGGTGGGACTGGAGGATTAAGCCTGTGGCCCCGGAGTTCCTGCTCCGACGTGGGGTTTTGTGGTGCTGCCCCCATGGTCGCCCGTCCTGTAGGTCAGCACTTTGAAGCCAAGGGGAGCGGCCTGGAGGCAGCAAAAGGGGACATTTGCGGGAGCCAGCCGTTCTCAAGGAGCATCCGACATGGACGCCGAGAGGGCCGTTCCCCTTCTGGGCGTGTCCCAGCTTTGTTTTGGTTTGTCAGCATGAAAAGGGGTTTGTTTATGAATCTGACCGTTTTCCAAATCTAACCTTCCCTGCTGTGCCAGGATAGAGGGTGGACAAGCCTGGTTTATCTGCACGGGATTATTGCAATCTGAGGCCTCTCTGTCCTTTTCGCTTGCACAGACCAGTTCCGACCCTGAGTGAGGTATGAAGCAGCATGCCCACCACTGACCAGCCCGTTTCTCCGGTGCAGCCGTGGACCCCCACAAGTGTGCCTGGAATGCAGAAGTGTTGGGGTCTCCAATTTTTAACCGGGTTAGAAATCCCCCTCCCCCACCAATGATTCCCATCACAGTGCCAGTCCACAGTCCCACTCCTCTCGGCTCCAGTTTTTCAAAGAGCGATGAGTGGAGGTAGGTTTCTCTTCCAGAAACGCTTTCTCTGCCTCAAGAGATAATGCAATTGCAAACGAAAAGGGTTCTCTTTTACTAATCACCGGGGCCGCAGGGGTTTATTCAAAGAAAAACCGTAAGGAGAAACATCGACATTAATCAAAAGCTGATACTAAGAAAATGCCAGTTTCTTTTGGGGGGGGTTTACAAACTTGTTTGCACCTTTCTTATATACTAAAATATAGCTAGAAGTATGTTACAGCCAAAATGTCCAAAATATTACAGGATATAGTATGTCTGGTTTTGCCGCAAAATGTTAAAACTAACCAATTTCAACAGGTTTCTCTTGTTGCCGCCAAGCAGAACCGAACATAAAAGCTTAAGACGCTCAATGTGTTTGCATAGACCTGCCTTTCCGCTTCATTTTGGTTTCATTTTATTCTATTTTCGTTTGTTATGTTACGTGAAAAAAGATATGGCGGTGGATGAAGCTCGTGCTTTCAGACAGTTAACAAAAGTGGAATTGCTGTCACAGGGAAAGGAAGAACCTTGGGTCAATCGTCTGTTACGAACTCATTTGCTGAAACAGAGAACTCAGCAGGGGAGAGCCACGCACCTTCTCACAGAGGATTGTTGTGGGTACCGATTTTAGCAGTTAAGCCCTATATTTCGTATAAATAATTAGTAACATGTAAGCCCTGTGCCTAATCGGGAGCTCTCTCTTTAAGAGACCAGTTGGTGGGAGGTAGGAGTGATCTGGTCTGGGTCATTGTTGCTAGGCAGATTAAGCACTCCCCATGCAGAAGCTTCCGGAAGTGGTTTCGGTGGTTTTGGGTCTGCGCCCATGGGTTCCCTGGTGCTGGACTCAGACGACAGGAGGGCGAGCAGTCAGGGCAGCTGCTTTGCCCTGTGTGAGCTGGGAGAAGCTGAGCCCAGGAGCAGAAAGCAGGTTGCCGTCCCTAACTCTGAAGCATTTTGCAGCAGGTTAGTGATCCTGTTAACCCTCGAACAGGGAAGCCTGGGCAATGCTAATTATAGCAATTAAGGGGAAACTGGGAGGGAAAAATAACTTCAATTTAACTGGTTTCAGAGTCCCAGCTGTGTTCGTCTGTATTCATAAAAACAAAAGGAGGACTTGTGGCACCTTAGAGACTAACCAATTTATTTGAGCATAAGCTTTCGTGAGCTACAGCTCACTTCATCTGATGCATGCAGTGGAAAATACAGTGGGGAGATTTATATACACAGAGAGCATGAAACAATGGGGGTTACCATACACATTGTAACCAGAGTGATCAGCTTAGGTGAGCTATTACCAGCAGGAGAGAAAAAACCCTTTTGTAGTGATAATCAAGGTGGGCCATTTCCAGCAGTTGACAAGAATGTGTGAGGAACAGTAGGAGGGGGGAATAAACATGGGGAAATAGTTTTACATTGTGTAATGACTCATCCACTCCCAGTCTTTTTTCAAGCCTAAGTTAATTGTATCTGGTTTGCAAATTAATTCCAATTCAGCAGTCTCTCGTTGGAGTTTGTTTTTGAAGTTTTTTAATTGAAGAATTGCCACTTTTAGGTCTCTAATCGAGTGACCAGAGAGATTGAAGTGTTCTCCGACTGGTTTTTGAATGTTATAATTCTTGACGTCTGATTTGTGTCCATTTATTCTTTTACGGAGAGACTGTCCGGTTTAGCTAATGTACATGGCAGAGGGGCATTGCTGGCATATATCACATTGGTGGATGTGCAGGTGAACAAGCCTCTGATAGTGTGGCTGATGTGATTAGGCCCTAGGATGGTGTCCCCTGAATAGATATGTGGACACAGTTGGCAACGCGCTTTGTTGCAGGGATAGGTTCCTGGGTTAGTGTTTTTGTTGTGTGGTGTGTGGTTGCTGGTGAGTATTTGCTTCAGGTTGGGGAGTTGTCTGTAAGCAAGGACTGGCCTGTCTCCCAAGATCTGTGAGAGTGATGGGTCATCCTTCAGGATAGGTTGTAGATCCTTGATGATGCGCTGGAGGGGTTTTAGTTGGGGGCTGAAGGTGACGGCTAGTGGCGTTCTGTTATTTTCTTTGTTGGGCCTGTCCTGTAGTAGGTGATTTCTGGGTACTCTTCCGGCTCTGTCAATCTCGCTCACCTGCACATCTACCAATGTGGTATGTGCCATCATGTGCCAGCAAATTTGTTCGTCTCTAAGGTGCCACAAGTCCTCCTTTTCTTTCTGTTGTAACTGTATGCTTTGAATGTTGTTTTGATTGTAGCCAGACTGTTCTGACTGTGAACTCGAACTGTCAGACTGGTCTCCTGCCAGTTGTCAGAGTCTAGGTTCGTCTCTAAGGTGCCACGTCTGCTGGGGTGGGCAGGCATCCTGGAGTCCTTTCTAGAAGAGAACTGGGAACTGAGTTGGGAAAACCAATTTGAAAACCGGAAGCTCAGGTTAAGACTTATTTATTGATAATATTCAATAATCCTTCAATTCCAGTGCCACAATGAATACAATTGCTTCAGTCTGATAAGTTTCCCAAAGGGAAAACTTCACTTCTCTCCAAAGGGAGTTGAGAGAAAGGAGTTTTTCGAGTCCAAGAAAGACAAGGCAGGTGAGGGTAAGAGCTGGTAGAGGACCAACCTCTGTTGGTAAAAGAGAAAAGCTTTGGAGCTAACCCAGAACACTTCTTCAGTTCTGTAGAGCCCGAAAGGTCATCTCTTCCATACACAGCAGTTGGAACGTAAGAGCAGAGATACCGAGTCAGAGCAGTTCATGCAGCCCACTATCCTGTCTCCTGACAGCGGCCAATGCCAGGCACCCCACAGGAGACTCCCAGGAGTAGGGGCTGCATTTCTGTACCAAACAGTCACTTGAAGGAGGCAGACAAAGGCCTTTAAGATGAGGCATCCACCACTGTCAAAACATCATCTCCCTCCTGCAGGCGACTGACGGCCTGAATTTGTTCCTTGTCCTCCTGGAGTCTTGTCTGCAATCAGCACTATCCAGTCCCTCTGTGTGTAGCAGGAAGAAACAAAAATCTTGTCTGAAAAACAAGCTGTCTTTTATTCCTGAGCAATGGATCTTCCTGTTTGTTGTTTCTGGGTCCAGAACTGGTTTAACTGCAGTCACATTGTGTTCCGATTCCAGCTGTGGGAGATGTTTGTCTGATGTTTCTGCACGATGGGGAAATAAAATCTTGAGTCTGTTTTTTTTTTCTCCTGCAGATTCCTTTGCTGTTCCAACGATAAGGACATGAACAAAAGGGAGGCGAAATAAAAATAAACCCCAGATTGCAACACAGTTAGGGAAGGAGAAGATCAGGGTTGAGCCAAACGCTTCCAAATAAAAAGTGATCCTAAAAATTGAGGAGGGGGGAGGAGATCAGGCACGTGTGGATCCCCTTGATCGTTGAACTCGGATTGCTAGAAACAAAGTTCAGGCTTTTACATTGTCGAAAAGAAGTTGGGACACCTGCTCTGCTTCAATTATTTGTTCTCTGCCTCTGTCTCTCTCTCCACCCTGCCCTTTCTTTTCTCCCGTGTCTCTGCCTGCCTCCTCCTGCTCCCTCCACCCCTGCCCTTTCCCAGGAGCTCTCAGTCTGCAGCAGAGGTCTCCACACTTTTGATGCTCAGGATCACTTTTTGAATTGAAGGCCAACCCAGGATCTACCCCGCCCCTTCCCCCATAGCCCTGCCCCGCTCCCCCCTTTGCTCGCTCTCCCCCACCCTCACTCATTTTCACCGCGCTAGGGCAGGGGTTGGGGGAAGGGACCAACGCCCTCCCGTGGCTCTGTGCGCTGCCCCTCTCTGCCAGCACCACCCCCTCAGCTCCCATTGGCCACGGGTCCCCATTCCCAGCCAATGGGAGCTGCGGGGGCAGCGCTTACAGGCAGGAGCAGCACTCCGAGACCCCCGCTCCCCCGCCCCACAAGGCCGCAGGGCTGTGCTGGCCGCTTCTGGGAGCAGTGCGGGGCCGGGGTAGGCAGGGAGCCTGCCTTAGCCGCAGCCCCGCTCGACCACCAGCGATTGCGGTCGACCGCTTGGCGACCACTCGACAGCACCCAGGGAAAGCCAGAGCTTCCCTGTTCCACAGACGGCCCATGACCCTGGGTCCGGGGACACGTGACCGAGGCCACAACCAGTCACCAAAACCAAATGGCCCTTTACGGGGAAACACCTCTGCCTCCTGCCCAACTTCCCCCCACTAAAAAGGGGAGACCCAGTGCTGCCTGAGGGGCCTCACAAGGGAAATGTCAACCCCCCCCACCCCACGAACTCCAGTGTCACCCCCATGGCACCAGCACAGAGGGAGCCCAGGGAGATGGGGTCAGGGGCATCCCTACTGTCTAGGGTGCCCTATGCAGCCCAAACACCTGCTCCCCCGCCCTAGGGAGGGTCTGGGCTGCGCGAGAGCCCTGTGGGGCCAGAGAGGAAGGAGGTGTGGTGGGCCACTTTGGGGGGCCTCACGGGGCCCAGAGCAGCCCGGGGGAGGAGCGAGGGCCTGGCAGCGGCCGCAGGACGCGGAGCGACCCAGCCCCATCCCCAGCCCACTCCGGTCCCCCTACCCCAGCCGGGTCTCTTGCGGGAGGGGGAAGGACTGCCCCCGCACTCCCCAGCCGCGGGAAGCGGAGGGAGGAGGCTGGGAGGGGGCACAGGGGAGTGGGCTGGGGCCGGGTCGCTCCACGTCCCACCATTGCTGGTGACTGTGGGGTCCGGCCCGACCCCTGCTGCCGGGGCAGGCCCCCTGCCCGTCCTCCGGGCTGCATCCGTGGCTGGGGGCAGAGGCTTGGGGGGGGACAGGTTGGATGGGGCTGGGCCGGGGGCAGAGGACGAAGAGGCAGGGTGGAGGGTGTTGTCTCGGGCCCCACGCCCGCCTCGGGACAGCCCTGCCCCAGGCAGTGGGTGCAGCCCATGGGCCGGGGGGCTGGCCAGGGGATGGGGCTAGCTGCCGGAGCTGGGGGGGGGGCCACTTCTGCAGCAGGCAGCTGCCAGGGGCACCGTGAAATGTGGGGCAATTTGGTGCCCCAGAGTTCAGGGTGCCCCACACAGCTGCATAATCTGCATCCACCTCGGGATGCCCCTGGACGGGATGGTGGGGTGGAAGGGGGGAGGCAAAGAGGGGACGGGGGGGCTCTCTTTTCCCCTTCTCTCTTCACTTTCTGTTCTTCTCCCCCAGCCTGCGGCGGCTCCGCTGGGGCTGAGGCAGCTCCGAGGCTTCTCCCCGGGGCCGGGGGCAGAGAGTCACTTTCCTGCCCCCCGCGCCCAGCGCTCCCCCCCCCCACCGGGGTCTCCCGCTCATCGGGGGGCTCCGGCTGGGGGCGGGCAGAGCCCGGGGCTGCCCAGGGGGCTGGTCCCGGCTGGAGAGAGCCCCCCCCGGCCGGGCACGGAGGGGTTAATGACGGGCCCCACCCAGCAGGGACCCCAGGGGGGAGCCGCAGCTGCCCAGCCCGGGCTCCCGGGTCCCACGGGGGCAGCAGCAGCGTCTGGTCTGGGCCCGAGCCCCGCCCCCAGGAATTGCCCCGCCCCCGGTCCGCTCCAGGCCCCGCCCCCAGGCGCTGCCCCACCCCCGGGCTGCTCCAGGCCCCGCCCCCTGGAGCTGCCTCGTGTCGGGTCTCTCGGAGGTGGGAGGAGACGCCGGGTCTCTGCCGGGGCGGGGAAGGGAGGGGCCCGTGTCCCCCCTGGGGCTGCCCCCGATCCCGGCTTCCCAGTCCCACTTGCTGCCCCCCAACCGCAGCACCGTTGCCCCCAGCCCCCACCTGCCCCCCACCTGCCCATCCCCCACTGCCGCCCCCTTCCCTCCCCCAGGGAGCCCTCCAGCTCCCCCCCCCTTCAATCAGCCCCTCAGAGGGCTCCCTGCTGCCCAGGGGAATGGGGGCAGTGGGGGGGACCATCACTTTCTCTTTATGTATTGGACAGGCTGGATTTTATATGACAAACGGTCCCCCTTTTCCAGCTAGCTATTTAATAGCCACATAAAATCCCCCCCCCCCCCCCGGTCTTGGAGTTTATCCGATGTTCTCAGTTGCGTAGTTTGTGACACGTTTTCTCTGTACGTCTCAAAGATTGAAACAAAATACCCTCAACGTTTGCCCCACTTTTACTCTAGTTGTCTACTTCTAATTGAATATGCCCCTGAGAGCTTTCCCTGTCTCTGTAATTATAAATTACGAAGAAACTCTCAGATTTACATCTTTTCTCAGATTCCTGAATATGGATATATAACGTTTCCCAATGTTGCCCATTTCCGCTCTATTCATTGACCAAATAGAGGTGGGAAATACACTCAGCTTTTACCTCCTATCAACGACTGCGATAAAATCCCTCTCATTTTCCACTTTCCTTTCTATCATTAGCATAAATGGATCCAAAGTCCCTCAGATTTCCACCCTTTCTCTTTCATTTCTGAACACTGATCTGAAATCTCAGGTTTCCCTCTTACTATGTCATTATCAAATGTCAATTAAAAATCCTCCCGGGTTTGGGGCTGTTCCCCATGTCTCTAAATCCCAGCAACTTCTCCTTCCTTGGGGGGAACCTGTCGCCCTGAGTCCTTCTCCATCCTGGTTGGGAAATTAACCCCCCTGCAAAAATGATCATCTTTCCCTCTCCTTTGAGAATCATTTCTTCCCTCCTTTATCTCTGTTAAAAATGTTTGCTGATAAGAGACTAGCCATATATTCAAAACCCATCAAAGCCAGAGGCCTGCCCCTGTTTGGGGGATCGGTGGTTCCCAGCTGGTGACAGGAGAGTTGGCTGGACCCTTTCCTTTTCTCCAGCTGGCATGGGATGGGGAGGTCCCTCTGAGTGCAGCGTGGGTCCAGAAGTATCCCAAACCCCATGACAAAGGGTCTCCGTGAGGGGTGGCTTCCCGCAGTGCAAAGATGTAGCCACCTGTGGGGTGGATCCACGGTGGCCATTATTTGCTAGTGACAGATTATGGAACTTTCTTAGTTATTTTGGCCCTCCATGGCTTCCCTTCTGTTAAAGAAGCGTCCCCCCCGAGCTCCTCCTGCCTGTGTGACTGGCCAGCAAGGGGTGGTGATAACTTTCTATCCACTTGTCAGACACTGCGAGGGAACACTGTTGCTGGGGGGGTGCATGTCTGTGTGGGGAGATTGCAGTGGGAGCTGAAGGGGCACTGTGGTAAGGGGAGGCCTCTGGGTGGCTGGGCAGGGGGGTCCCTAGTCAGGTTGGTGGGTTCTGGAGGGTTTGGGGTTTCGGGGGGTAGTTCTGATGTGCCCAGCCCTAAGGCTCTGGGTCCTGGAGGTGGGTATCACTGGGGGCCTGTTGTCTGCAGACCAGTGGGGGTGGGGGGTGTCTTGGGGAGGTGGGGCAGGGGGTTAGATGCTGCCTGGTGCTGTGCCAGGGGTCTGTCTGGGATTGCCCAGCTGGCTCTTGGGACCATTGCCATGCCCATTGCACAGAGCTGTGGTGGGGCGGTCCCTGGCGCAGAGCGAGGGGTCCTCCTGTAAAGCGTCAGGGGGTCCTGCTGGGAGGAGGAGGGGGTCCCAGGCAAATGGCCTGGCAGATCGTGGTGGAGGGCAGGTGGGGGTGCTAGGCAGTCAATGGGGAAATCCCAGGCAGGCAGTGAGGGACTATAAAATGACTCTACACAAACAGCCCCCCACCCCATTTCTCCTCCCATTTGCAGGAGCAAATCCAGCCATGGGGGAGCAAACAACCCAGGAATGAGAGTTTCCTAGCAGACAGGCATGGAGAGGGTGCAGGGAAAAGGAGACAGAAAGACTGAAAGCGTCCGTGGGATAAAAGAGTTTTTAAAAAATGTGTCTGTGGGCTTAGCCTGGCAGGAGGGGCCAGGTCTCTGCTGTAATAAAGAGACTGAGCATTTTCTCAGCACGGCAGAATCTAGGATCTCGCTCTGCAGGGAAAGAGCCTGGGGGAAGCGTGATGTGAAATGAACTAATGCCCGTTCCTAAACCTCCACAACGGCCCTTCTCGCCCGGCCAGGCTGCAGAACGACGCTCACGTTTCGTTCCGGTTCATCCCGTCCTCCCATGGGACAGGGGAGCGACATGGGTGCAGAGGAGCCAGCTCAGGTAGGGATTATTGGGGGGGTTCTGATTTGTTCCTGCAGGAGGGAGAGGGACAGCAAATACGCCGGAGAGGGGAAGGTTTGCACCGTCTGGTTTGGAGGTTGGAGCGGGGCAGGAAATGCACAGGGAGCAGAAAGGGAGGAGGCCAGGGGGTGGCAGACCTGCTGGGAGTTGTTTAATAAGTGGCCTAGATTCGAGGAAGAGACCCATGAGGTTGGGAGGTGGAAATGCTCCGATTTGGTGAACAGAAAATAACCGAGCTACATGGGGCTGGGAAAAAGGCCCAGACTCCTAGTGCTGGAGCCGGAGCCAACGAACCAGCGGGTGCCTTGAAATATGAAGGGGGCAGCCACCAGTCAAGCTTAGGGGAGATTCCTCTGCCTCATATCCAGCTCCTGACAAGGAGGAGGGTGTTGGGCTTCCTACAAGAGATCTCTCCCTAGTCCCTGCTCGGGGCAGCATCTCCTGTATCAGTCTGTGGCTAGTAGGTGTGTGATGGATCTGCTGGGAGAGAGGAGGGGCTCTCTCTTCGTCCCTCACCCTGGTGTTTCCTGGGTGCTCTGAGTGGGGTGGGGGTGGGACTCTGTTGACTGCGATCCACCCAGAGTTTCCGTTTGATTGGCTCCTCTCCCCCACGAATAGTGGGGCTGTGAGTGGGGCAGCAGGTCCTGAGTGTGGGGCTCTTGCTCTTTCAGGGGTCTGTGACCTTCGAGGAGGTGGCTGTGTATTTCACCAAGGGGGAGTGGGCTCTGCTGGACCCCGCTCAGAGAGCCCTCTACAGAGACGTCATGCAGGAGACCTATGAGAATGTGACCTCGCTGGGTAAGGGTTCCTGTCCCCTCGGTTCCTGGAGGGGGAAATGAAGAGATGAGGTTCACACCACCCCCACAATGCCACCTCTGCTCTGTCCTGTTCCAGCATCACCCCAGCGTGCCAGTGACACACACACGACCAGAGACCCTCCCCGGCTGCAGAACACTGTGGGGACAGAGCACAGGGGCAGTACCGCACAGTGTCCAATATCTCCTGTTTGCACAAGTAAAACGGGGGGGTTAGGTCCAGCATAACGAACAGAAGCTTCCTACCCCTGGCCTTCTCTCAAACCCTGAGTCTTCTCCACCCAAACCAGAATGTGCTTGGGGTGTAAGAAGCAGGCTGCTGGAGTCAGGGCTGCTGGTCCAGGGTTACTGATCACAGAGACACTCGGGGCGTCCTTGAATGCTGGTTGGGGGAATCCAGACAAGGGAGCTCCAGCAGCAGAACATTGAATCTCACCCAGGACTACAGATGACACAACTCCTCACTGCTCCGGATTGCCCCCGTGCATGGGAAAATGGCCTAGGTTGCTGGTGAAAATCCTTGAGACCTGGAGAGTTGCTCCCCCCATCCCCATGTGCAATAGCCACAATCTCTCTTCTCTGCAGACTTGGTTTTTTGAGTCCCTCATTCCTGAAGTCACATGACCCCGATTCTAATTCTTATTTTTCACATTCTGCTTTTCTAGACTATTTAGAGTCTGTTGCTTCTGAATGCTAGTTTCTAATTTCCCAGTGTTCTCCACACCCAGGGATTTTCCTACTCCCTCCCATTGCACTGGACTCACTAGGTTCCCTAGTATTTAAGAACGGCCACACTGGGACAGACCAAAGGTGCATCTAGCCCAGTGTCCTGTCTTCCGACAGTGACCAGTGCCAGGTGTCCCAGAGGGAATGAACAGAACAGAGAATCATGAAGTGATTCATCTCCTGTCACCCATTCCCAGCTTACGACAAACAGAAGTTAGGGACACCATCCCTGCCCATCCTGGCTCATAACCATTCACGGACCTGTCCTCGATAGATTTCTCATGGTGGTTTTTTTTTTTTTTTTTTGTAACCCTATTATAATCTTGGCCTTCACAACATCCTCTGGCAAGGAGTTCCCCAGGTTGACTGTGCGTTGTGTGAAGAAATACTTCCTTTTGTTTCTTTTAAACCTGCTGCCTAATAATTTCATTGGGTGATTCCTAGTCCTTGTGTTATGAGAAGGAGTAATTCCTTATCTACTTTCTCCACAGCAGTCTTGATTTTATCGACCTCTCTCATATCCCCCCTTTGCCTCCTTTCCAAGCTGAAAAGTCCCAACCTTTTTAACCTTTCCCCATACAGAAGAGTTTCATACCTGTAATCATTTGGGTTGCCCTTTTCTGAACCTTTTCCAGTTCCAATATATCTTTTTTTGAGATGGGGCACCCACATCTGCATGCAGTATTCGAGATGTGGGTGTACCATGGATTTATATAGAGGCGATATGATATTTTCTGTCTCATTATCTATCCATTTCAGAATGATTCCCAATGTTCTCTTTGCTTTTTGACTGCTGTGGCACACTGAGTTGATGTTTTCAGAGAACTGTGCACAGTGACTCCAAGATCCCTCTGTTGAGAGGAAACAGCTCATTTAGACCCCATCATTTTATATGTGTAGTTGGGATTATGTTTTCCAGTGGGCTGCAGTATGGTGCTATCCTGACATCTAGTACTGCTGAGATCCTGCATTCAGTGATATCCCTGCCCTTCCTGTTCCCTTTCTCATAAAACAAGAAGAGCATCCAAATGCATATTTACCTTCATTCCCTCAGCGGTCCTCATGGGAATCTCTGATCGGTTCCAAAGTGTATTAAAACCTTTCTTAAAGGGTTACCTCTTGGTGATTATCAGGTCCTGTGAGTTTGTAGCCCAGAAAGACCCCCCTCAGTCAGCTCAAACTCAGCTGTTTATCCCCCAAAAGTCTGTTGTCTTCAGTCTCCTGAATGAGGGGAAATCCGTCACTACCCCTTTCTGCGTTGGGTAAAGCTTCAAAAGGTGGAGCTCTGCATAACCAGCCTTGAGATCTGGCATTCATCACCCCGTAGTGATACCAGATTGCACAGGAAACCCATCCCGCAACCCTTCCTGGTATCATCTGGCGCAACTTGGCATCATGGTCTGTGAAGAATTCATGCTTTCAAGGGCTGGCTTAGATACACAGATAACAGTCATAATTAGGGCAAGAGTTTGCAGGCAATGAAAACAGTAATTGAGAAACGTGAGCAATATCTAATCCTTTAAAGCCTGAAAGTGCCTTGGGGGGAGGGACAGGAACCAGCTGTGTGGGGGAGGTGGGGCCCAGACACTGGGCATTGAGAGCCTAGAGCCAGCTGTGCGCTGGAGAGACGGGGCATGAACCAGCTGTGTGCTGGGGAGATGAGCAGGGGAGAGATGCTGTGGACACGGCCGCGAGCAGGTGTGAGTGCCGTCCTCTCTGCAGCATGATGAGAGAGCCTGGCGTCCCACTGCTGATCCCAGACTTGTATGAGGAGGGAAGAAATTGGCAGCAAGTCTCGACCGCAGCCAGCCTGTGCCCTGCGGAGGAGTCGGGTGTCTCCAGGGAGAAATCTGGGGGGTTGTGACCCTGCATGCCCCACCCACCCTCTGATCAGCAATTCCAGTTATTAACGGTGATTCCAGAAACGAAGAGTAATTTCGGGAAAAAATGCAGTCCTAGCGACAATTTCTAGAAAACACTGGCCCTAGTCGTAACATTAAATCCGATAGTCTCAAGATATAGGCCTGTGTTGATCAGATCTGTCGCTCTGCCTTCACGGAGTTCACTCTGCTGGTGGGTTCTACCCCTTCCCCCATTCTGTGTCTGCCTTGTCTATTTAGATTGAAACTTCTTCAGGGCACGGGCCATCAACGCTTCTCGGTTTGTACTGTGCCTAGCAAAATGAGGACCCACTGTTAGTTGGCCCTTAGGCACTAAAGTAATGAATATGATTTATAATAATCATCTCCTGGCACTTTGAGCCAAGGAAGCCGGCCTTGGGACGTTACTACTTAAAAGTGAGCTGGGCTTAAAAGCATGGAATATTCTTTGTGACAAGTATCCCACAAATTCCACTGACCTCCCTTGGTTTCTTTGCCTTGAGCAGGGTTTCCAGTTTCCAGAACTGATGTGATCTCGCAGCTGGGACGAGGGGAGGAGCCGTGGGTCCCAGACCTTCATGGCTCTGAGAAAAAAGTGCTCCCGAGAGCTGCCTGCACAGGTGAGGCATTGGTTAAACCAACCCCAAAACTGTCGGTGAATACAGGAAACATTTGGGATGCCCTACAAAGACTTTGTGAGCTCTCCAAGTTGAGGATTGTTCCCTGCAGATGTGGAATCATTAGGCAGAGGTCACTCATGGCTTCCCACCTATCCTGACTGACAACTGGCAGCAGGTCCCTCCCCAATCTCGCTGTCCCCTGAGATTTCTTCTGAGATACGGACCCAGAACTGATCCCTTCCTTTCTCTCCTCTGGGGAAGGTTTAAGGGAAAATCAGCTCCTGAGAGGTTTGATCTGTCCTGTACACATTTTGGTTTCTTCATCCCTTTTTCCATTCTTCTCTCTGAGATTTCCTTTCTCTCTGGCGCAGGCAGAGACTTACGTCTGGATTCTCTCTGTCTCCCATCAGATGTTGGGATGGTGAGTGAAAACGAGGAGGAACCCCAGCAGGAAGATGCTGAGCGAGTAGAAGCACATGGGATGTTCTCAGGAAGGTCCAAAGGAAATGATTCTGGGAGCTATGCACGCCCAGAAAAAACAAAAGCCTGTGAGAGTCAGCAGAGGCCAGAGGAAAACTTCAGTAGCCAGTCAGACCTTACTACACGTGAGAGAATGAACTTGGAAGGAACACGCTACACATGCCTTGAGTGTGGGAAAAGCTTCAAAGGGAGCTCTGACCTTCTCACACATCAGAGAATCCACACGGGTGAGAAACCTTACGCATGCAGTGTGTGTGGGAAATGCTTCAAGCGGAGCTCACACCTCATTGCACATAAGAGAATCCACATAGATGAGAAACCTTATGGCTGCCGTGAGTGTGGGAAACACTTCAAGCAGAGCTCACACCTTATTACACATCGGAAAATCCACACGGGTGAGAAACCTTATGGATGCCCTGAGTGTGGGAAACACTTCATTGACAGTTCATCCCTCCTCTCACATCAGCGAATCCACACAGGAGAGAGGCCCTACACATGCTCTGAGTGTGAGAAAAGCTTCAGTTATAGCTCAGCCCTTACTGCGCATCAGCGAATCCACAAGGGTGAGAAACCTTATGGATGCCCTGAGTGTGGGAAACGCTTCATTGATAGTTCAGCCCTCATCACACATCAGCGAATCCACACAGGAGAGAGGCCCTACACATGCTCTGAGTGTGGGAAAAGCTTCAATCGGAGCTCAAACCTGATCACACATCAGCGAATCCACACGGGAGACACACCCTACACATGCTCTGAGTGTGGGGAACGCTTCCGTTATAGCTCAGCCCTTACCACCCATCAGAGAATCCACACCGGTGAGAGACCCTACACATGCTCTGAGTGCGGGAAAAGCTTCAATCAGAGCTCTACCCTAATCACACATCAGAGAACGCACACAGGAGAGACCCCCTACATGTGCTGTGAGTGCGGGAAAAGCTTTAATCAGAGCTCTGTACTGAGCACACATAGAAGAATCCACACGGGTGAGAAACCTTATGGATGCTCTGAGTGTGGGAAACGCTTCAATCGGAGCTCATACCTTATCATACATCGGAGAATCCATACGGGTGAGAAACCTTATGGATGCTGTGAGTGTGGGAAACACTTCAATCAAAGCTCAGCCCTTATCACACATCAGCGAATCCACACAGGAGAGACGCCCTACACATGCTCTGAGTGTGGGAAAAGCTTCAATCAGCGCTCAACCCTTATTAGACATCAGAAAATCCACATGGGAGTGATCTGTAACAAATGCCTTGACTAGGGCTGGCCAAAGGTGGCTTTTTTTAAAAAAATCACATTTGCTAATTCCCACTCAGTGATCTGAGCCCCATCTTCACCGTGGTTACTCAGCTCCCGCAGATGAGTTGCCTGCTTCTGCCTTTTGCAGCTCACCCTTCTTTGGGGTCAGTCCTGTGATCTTTTCTATCAACTCCTTTCCTTTTGAGTCGAAGGAGCGTGTGTCCCTCCAGTCAGGAATGTTCATCAGCTCCAGGTGGGGGAGAGAGGTTTGTTCCCAACAAGCTACTCTGAGGCAAAAACTACCCGTGCCGTACATCCTCTAGGACTGCACATGGCGTTGGCTGCTCAAGTTAGTGATCTTCGTGTTAAAAGACAACTACAGTTGTCGTGCAGATGCAGCCGAGGTGCAGTGGTTGGCATTAGCTTTCCCCTTGACCTGACCTAAACTCCGTCACTTTTCCTAGTCTAAACAAACCCTGAGCATCATGGTTATAATGTCCCTCCATTTCAAAGCAAGTGTGAGGCATCAAGTTCCCCCACCAGGAACATATTGTTTCATTCCCAGTTGTCACAGTTCATCAGAGCACTGTTGCTTCAGGTTTCCCTGAAGACGGATATTTTTACTACCGTTTTCCTCCCTTGAAATATATTGAAGTATAGCAAAGAGCAGGAACAGGGAAGGGATAGAGAAAAATGTCTTTTCCCCTCTGTAACAACAGAAGAACATCGGGTAAATCAGAGGGATTCTCCGTCGCCATCCCAATCCCCCTGTTGTTCAATTGGTAAGGTCAATATTTCCCGAAGGGGCTGGGAAGAGGATTCCCTAGTAAATGATTTGGAACTAAGCCAAACACCCATTCATTTGCCTCCCAAAGCAGTTGTAGCATGTACGAGAATAGAGACCCAGTATAGACTGGAATGATTTCTATTTCAAATGGAATTTATTTGGATAAATTTTGAAATAAATCTTCTGTTGGGAGGAAAATTACTTGAGACAAGATGTGGAACCTTTTCCCCAGTGAGAGGGGAACAGCCAGAGAGTTCCCCAGGGCTCTTGTTCGCAAAGCAAAGATGTCACCTTAGGCAGGAGATGTCAAGATGTACAATGGTGATGGGCGTGTGATGGGAGCCTTTCTGGGTGGTTGTTGTTTGGTTGGTTTTTTTCATGTAATTTTTGTTTTGTTTTTGCAACCAGTTATTTTTATAGGTGCTGAGGCCCCTTCTCCTTTTGAGCACAGCTCTTTAACCCTCAGGCCTGGCTCTGGAAACCTCAGAACCGGCTTTGTGTTTTTTTCATGTTTGCTATCTTTGGGGTTCGCACATCCACACGACATGCGGTTCACAGCAACGGATACTTTGAGAAACCTGCTGGGTGAAGCAGGCCTTTTCCAAACTGAGATTGGCCCAAATTCTGCCTCAGTTCAGCTGGATTGGGACACGTCTGTGTCAAAGGAGTGGTTCACACCTGATTTGCCCAGAGACCTCAGGGGAGGGGTGGTAAGATATAGGATAAGTAGGAATTGACAACAATGAAGTTAAATATAAAGGTGAAAGACCCTCACCTGGCAGGTCAACAAGACTGTTCTCTTCATTCCCTCCAGTGTATCTAGCACTGGTCACTCTCAAGTAGCACACTGGGCTTGATGGACCATTGGTCTGACCCAGTCTATGACCAGTCTTGGGTTTTATGTAAGCCCTCTACGGCCTTGTCTACACTGGCAAGTTTCTGCACAGGAAAGCAGCTTTCTGCGGTGTAACTCCCAAGGTGCACACACAGATTTCATGGTGCATGATAGAAAGGGGCCAAAGTGAAGGAGCTGTGGCCCGCCTACCACAAGGTGCAGGAGGCAAACTGCTGCTCCATATTGGGGGCTAACTAACCCCAGCATCACAGCAAGAATCTACCTAGCATCTGGAGAAAAAATATAAATGAGAGTCAAAGACACCCCCACGTGGCCTGTCTCTTCCCCAATCTCAACACCTGGAAGATTGTCTGGAAGACTCAGAATTTGAACTGCGGAGATTGGTCCCAGGCTGAGAGGGAATTCAGTCTGTGTATTAAGAACTCAACATTGCCTGGAGCAACCAGTGAGTGAGAAAAGCTGTTTGATCCAATTCTTGCTTAGTATATTCAAATTAGAGTTCAGACTGAGAGTCTATTTCCATTTGTTACGTAACCACTTTTGACCTCTGTGACCAACACTTATACTGAGTTAAAATCTAACTTTCTGTAGTTAATAAACTTATTTTAATATTTGATACTTACTCCTGAGTTTGTCGAAAGTGCTTGGGAAAGTTGCTCACATGACAAAGGCTGGTGCGTGTCCACTTTATTTTTGATGAAGTGGCGAACTCATTAATGAGCTTACGCTTTTCAAGAGCAGGCCGTGAGCCGTGTGAGATGGTACATTTCTGAGGTGCAAGGCTGAGGGCTGGGGAGATACGCTGGTGTCTCTGTACAATTGAGGAGTGGCTTGTAGAGCATTCCTGCAACTTAGCTGGGTGCTTTGCTGCATGTTGTTGGCCAAATGATCGTAGAACCCTAGGATATCGGGGTCGGAAGGGACCTCAGGAGGTGTCTAGTCCAACCCCCTGCCCAGAGCAGGACCAATCCCAACTCAATCATCCCAGCCAGGGCTTTGTCAAGCCTGACCTTAAAAACTTCTAAGGAAGGGGATTCCACCACCTCCCTAGGTAACGCATTCCAGTGTTTCACCACCCTCCTAGTGAAAAAGTTTTTTTAATATCCAACCTAAACCTCCCCACTGCAACTTGACCATTACTCCTTGTCCTGTCATCTGCTATCACTGAGAATAGTCTAGATCCATCCTCTTTGGATCCACCTTTCGGGTAGTTAAAAGCAGCTATCAAATCCCCCCTCATTCTTCTCTTCCGCAGACTAAACAATCCCAGTTCCCTCAGCCTCTCCTCATAAGTCATGTATTCCAGACCCCTCATCATTTTTGTTGCCCTTCGCTGGACTCTCCCCAATTTCTCCACATCCTTCCTGTAGTGTGGGGCCCAAAACTCCACAGAGCCAGTTATCTCGTCATAGAAGGCAATTAGATTAGTCAGGCATGACTTGCCCTTGGTGAATCCATGCTGACTGTTCCTGATCACATTCCTCTCCTCCAAGTGCTTCAGAATGGATTCCTTGAGGACCTGCTCCATGATTTTTCCAGGGACTGAGGTGAGGCTGACTGGCCTGTAGTTCCCAGGATCCTCCTTCTTCCCTTTTTTAAAGATTGGCACTACATTAGCCTTTTTCCCGTCATCCGGGACTTCCCCCGATCGCCATGAGTTTTCAAAGATAATGGCCAATGGCTCTGCAATCACATCCGCCAATTCCTTTAGCACTCTCGGATGCAACACATCCGGCCCCATGGACTTGTGCACATCCAGCTTTTCTAAATAGTCCCGAACCACCTCTTTCTCCACAGAGGGCTGGTCACCTCCTCCCCATGCTGTGCTGCCCAGTGCAGCAGTCTGGGAGCTGACCTTGTTCGTGAAGACAGAGGCAAAAAAAGCATTGAGTACATTAGCTTTTTCCACATCCTCTGTCACGAAGTTGGCTCCCTCATTCAGTAAGGGGCCCACACTTTCCTTGGCTTTCTTCTTGTTGCCAACATACCTGAAGAAACCCTTCTTGTTACTCTTAACATCTCTCACTAGCTACAACTCCAGGTGTGATTTAGCCTTTTTGATTTCATTCCTACATGCCCGAGCAATATTTTTATACTCATCCCTGGTCATTTGTCCAATCTTCCACTTCTTGTAAGCCTCTTTTCTGTTATTAAGATCAGCAAGGATTTCACTGTTAAGCCAAGCGGGTCGCCTGCCATATTTACTATTCTTTCTACACATCGGGATGGTTTGTCCCTGTAACCACAATAAGGATTCTGTAAAATACAGCCAGCTCTCCTGGACTCCTTTCCCCCTCATGTTATTCTCCCAGGGGATCCTGCCCATCAGTTCCCAGAAGGAGTCAAAGTCTGCTTTTCTGAAGTCCAGGGTACCTATTCTGCTGCTTTCCTTTCCTCCTTGTGTCAGGATCCTGAACTCGAGCATCTCATGGTCACTGCCTCCCAGGTTCCCATCCACTTTTGCTTCCCCTACTAATTCTTCCCAGTTTGTGAGCAGCAGATCAAGAAGAGGTCCGCCCCTAGTTGGTTCCTCCAGCACTTGCACCAGGAAATTGTCCCCTACAGTTTCCAAAAACTTCCTGGATTGTCTGTGCACCGCTGTATTGCTCTCCCAGCAGATATCAGGATGATTGAAGTCGCCCATGAGAACCAGGGCGTGCGATCTAGTAGCCTCTGCGAGTTGCCAGAAGAAAGCTTCGTCCACCTCATCCCCCTGGTCCGGTGGTCTATAGCAGACTCCCACCACGACATCACCCTTGTTGCTCACGCTTCTAAACTTAATCCAGAGACTCTCAGGTTTTTCTGCAGTTTCATACTTAAGCTCTGAGCAGTCATACTGCTCCCTTACATACAGTGCAACTCCCCCAACTTTTCTGGCCTCCCTGTCCTTCCTGAGCAGTTTATATCCGTCCATGACAGTACTTCAGTCATGTGAGTTATCCTACCAAGTCTCTGTTATTCCAATCACATCCTAATTCCTTGACTTTGCCAGGACATCCAGTTCTCCCTGCTTGTTTCCCAGGCTTTGTGCATTTATGTATACTCACTTGAGATAACCCGCTGATCGCCCCTCTTTCTCAGTATGAGGCAGGAGCCCTCCCCTCTCACGCGCTCCTGCTCATGCTTCCTCCCGGTATCCCACTTCCCCACTTACCTCAGGGCTTTGGTCTCCTTCCCCTGGTGAACCTAGTTTAAAGCCCTCCTCACTAGGTTAGCCAGCCTGCTTGCGAAGATGCTCTTCCCTCTCTTCGTTAGGTGGAGCCCGTCTCTGCCTAGCACTCCTCCTTCTTGGAACACCATCCCATGGTCAAAGATTCCAAAGCCTTCTCTCCGACACCACCTGTGTATCCATTCGTTGACTTCCACGAATCGACGGTCTCTACCCCGGCCTTTTCCTTCCACGGGGAGGATGGACGAGAAGACCACTTGCACCTCAAACTCCTTTATCCTTCTTCCCAGGGCCTCGTAGTCCGCAGTGATCCACTCAAGGTCATTCTTGGCAGTGTCATTGGTGCCCACGTGGAGAAGCAGGAAGGGATAGCGATCCGAGGGCTGGATGAGTCTCGGCAGTCTCTCCGTCACATCGTGAATCTTAGCTCCTGTCAAGCAGCAGACTTCTCGGTTTTCCCGGTTGGGATGGCAGATAGATGACTCAGTCCCCCTGAGGAGAGAGTCCCCGACCACCACCACCCGCCTCCTTCTCTTGGGAGCGGTGGTCGTGGAACCCCCAACCCTAGGACAGTGCATCTCAGGCCTTCCAATTGGCGCAGTCTCCTTCTGCTCCCTTCCCTGAGATGTATCATCTGTTCCACTCTCCGCATTAGTACCTGTGGAGAGAACATGAAATCGGTTACTTACATGTACCGGTGTTGCTGGTACATGGACGTTCCCCTTTTTTCTTCTGGAAGTCACATGATGCCAAATTTCTTCACCGTCCTCCTGTCCCCGATGTGCAGCCTGCTCTGAATCTGTTATTCTATGATTCTCTGTGTGCTGTGTGGGTTTGTGTGTGGGTCTGATTTTTGTTAATGCCTGCATGGGCCTGTGCAGTGTGTGGTTTTCTCTTTCTCTCTCTGTGTTTCTCTCTCTGTTTGTATCTTCATGTGTAAATTCACTGGAATGTTTAAAAAGATCCACAGCTTTGCCAATTTTCACCAGGAATTTTTCTCAATCAACAAATTCTCACTTGTTCCCTACCTAAGTGTTCGCTCTTGGATGGCATCAAATTAACCTATGAAATTCTGAACTGAAACCTCACCTGCTTTTCAGGGATTCTTCCTTGGACTCAGAGGATCAAGAGCTGGAAAATTCACCTAATTCAGTTTAAAGGCAAAGCTTCACTGAGAGTTGACATTCCAAGCCCCTGTTTACAAAATGAGAAAAAGAGCCAGGGGAAGCGCTTCCTTTTGGTTCACAGAATAAAGCGTTTGTCATTTAAGGGTTTGTTTCCCATATTTTAAAACCGCAAGGGGTCTTCGTAAACACCCAGTCTGACCTCCTGTCTAGCACGGGCCCGAAACCTGCCCCCGAAGAATTCCTTTTCAACTAGAACAGATCCGTTTAAAAAAATAGATCCACTTTTGATTTGAAAATTTCCAGGAATGGAGAATCCACCAGGACTCTGGGTAAGATTTTCAATGGTTAATTGCCTTCCCTGTCAGAAAGCACGCCTTATTTCCAATCTGAATGTGTCTAGCTTCACTTCCAGCCATTGGCTCACATTATACATTTGTCTTGTTAGATTGAAGAGCCTGTTAGTAAGTATTGTTCCCCATGTAGGTACTTAGGGAGTGAGATCGTCATCCCCTAAATCTTTTCTGAGCTCTTCGTGACTATCACAGCAAGGCGGGGTTTTTAAGCCTTTCATCCTTCTCATGGCTCTTCTTTCTCCTCTCAAATGTTTCATCCTCCTTCTTGAACTGGGGACCTCAGAACTGGATGAAGTGGGCACAACAAATACAGAGGTAAAATGACCTTTCGACTCCTAGTTGAGATCCCGCTGTTGCTGTATACGTGGCTGACATTGCTTGTTCCTAGATGTACACACTTCCATTTAGCCTTAGCCGCAGGAAATAGTCATCAGCACCACCTCAGCTCTCTGTTCTGAGATTTACTTCTCAGTCCCTAGATGCCAAAATATCTCCTTAGGATCCTAGATGGCTGTCCTCCGCCGGCTGGATCAGCTGTTCCTGCTTCCCCTCAGAAATCTCCAGATGATCCGTGTTCTCCAGAGCTTACCCTCCCAGACAGGACTGAACAACCTTAGCTTATAACTAGACCACCCGTGACCTCAACTAGGTGCCCTGAATGCACCACTTTTGAATTCTCTCCAACTTCTATCATAGAAATGCGAAGCAGTTGGTGTTGTAATGTTACAGGAGAGGTTGAAATGAGGCTATTTCTCAGGTAGAAGGCAATGATTGTGTCGGGAAGGGGATTTGAACACCCACCTTCATATGGAGCCCAGAACACAAATGACGGAAAGACACAGGCTTCAGTTTGACACTTTAGACCACTTGGCCAGCCTGTCACTGTTAGTCAATCCACTTATCAATCTTAGTTTTCTTTAACTTGTTGTGAACTTTCCAGGGAGGCGGAGATGGCAGATCTCTTTCAACTTCTGGAGACTTTCTAAAGCACAACCGATTTTTATATGTCGTCTCCCTGCTCCCTTTTTAAGGGAATAAAAGATGGTTGCTACCATTCTGAGAAAGTAATGTTGAACCTCAAACTCCTGCATGGTGGGCCAGACGGCCAAGCAACCAGCACCTACAACTTCTACCACCTTTTGTTTTCAAAATAGCTCAGCCCTCAGTGTGTTGAGCCTTTCTGAAAATCTGGCCAAAATGTTTATTGCCCAAATGGGAGCTGAGTTCACCTGAAAATCTGGCTCTAGGGGTGGGGTTGAGACCTTCTGAAAATTCTGGCCCATGTGTCTGGAAGCTCGAAGAACCTTCAGAACTTTTATCGTGTGCTAGAACCTGATGAGAAAACCTTCCTTCTGTCGAACTCAGCAGAGATTTTCTCACTGACTTACAATCACAATGTTTCATCTTGATCCCAGATTTAGGTATCAACAAAATGCATTGATTGTATTTTTAGAAGCAGTGTGAAAGAAACACCCCTAGTTGGGCAGAGGGATAGCAGTCTCAATCTAACAGTCCACACTGCCTTATACACATCTGAGGAAGGAGATTCCACCATCTCCCCAGGGAACCCATTCCAGTCTTCACCACCCTCCTAGGGAAATAGTGTTTCCTAATATCCAACCTAGACCTCCACCACTGCAGCTTGAGACCATCACTCTTTATTCTGTCATCTGGTACCCCTGAGAACAGCCGAGCTCCATCCTCTTTGGAACCCCCTTTCAAGTAGTTGAAAGCAGCTATCAAATCCCCCCCTCATTCTTCTCTTCCGTAGACTAAATAACCCCAGTTCCCTCAGCCTCTCCTCATAAGTCATGTGTTCCAGTCCCCTCATCATTTTTGTTGCCCTCCCCTGGACTCTCTCCAACTTGTTTCTGTAGCGGGAGGGGGCCCTGAAAACTGGGCGCAATGCTCCAGATGTGGCCTCACCAGTGCCGAATAGAGGGGAATAATCACTGCCCTCCATCTGCTGGCAACGCTCCTCCTAATGCAGCCCGATATGACCAGTTACCCATATTGAATGCAGGCTCAGCAACATTTGATAAATTGGTTACTGCTGATCTGCTTTCAATGCTTCTCCTAATGCAGCCCAATATGACCAGTGTGACGCAGCAGGGAGTGGGGTGGATTGACTGGGGAATGGCGTCTAGTTCTGCTGGGACTGTCTGCACGGGGGGTGGGAGAGCAGGGGATGACTGCACTTGAGTGAGGAGCCCTGAGCCTGTCACCTGAGCTGGGAGGGGGTTGGACTCAGGTGACACCTTTGCCTGGGAAACTGGACAAAGGCTGGAGGAGGAGCTGGGGGAAGGAGGAGTGAGACTGGGGGAGGGGGGGTTGTTTTCAGTTTTGGGCTGGGTGGTCGAACGCAGGGAACCCCAGGGCTGGGGTCTAAGCTCCCTGCCCCCCAGAAGGACTTGACTGAGGGGTTCTGGTTGTACCCACAAGCTCTGTTTTAGACTGTGTTTCTGTTGTCCAATAAACCTTCCACTTTACTGGCTGGCTGAGAGTCTCGGTGAATCCCAGGAAGAGGGGTGCAGGGCCCTGACTCCCCCACACTCTGTGACAACCAGTTACCCATATTGAATGCAGGCTCAGCAATATTTGATAAATTGGTTACTGTCCATTCAGTCAGTTATTTCCTACTTATTCATAACTAATGAAGATGCTCTAAGGGGATGGGAGAGAGCTGTCCCGTCCGTGTAGTTAATCCACCTCCCCGAGAGAGGGTAGCTATGTCAGTGGGAGAAGCTGTGTTGGTGGGTGGGCAAGCTGTGGGGTCTACATGTATAGATAAAGTTTAATCAGACCCCATTTTTAAAACCACCCATGGTCTGGGAATGGAAAAGGAGCTCTCTGAGGCAGGGCCTGTCCTTCAAAATCCTTAAGATCACTGACTTGCCTATGCCAATGCCATGGGGGTGTAGCTCAGTGGTCGAGTGTTTGACTGCAGCTCAAGTGGTCCTTGGTTCAAATCCAAATGCCCCCTTACAAGCCTGTTCCCTTAACAAAAATAAGGGCCTCTCCATCCCCATTATGTTTGGGAGTTCCACTGAACAGGGATGAATGGAAACACTAGGTGTTTTCCTGTGCAAATGCATAGAAACCTAGCAAAGAGGTCCCTCAGCTGAAATCAGTTCCACTCCTCTGAGTGTCTAGTTTATGTTTTCGTCAATGAAACAAAGACACATGAAGGCACATTTGCAGGTCCTTGGTCTCCATTGTGTGGAAGAACAAGAACCCCATCCCCTTGGGAGGAATGGACTAGTTTGTGTTACATTCGGTAAGTAAGTTGCCATTGGGACTGAGAACTCTACTGGAGGTGGACAGGAGTCTGCTCCAAAAATAAAATAACCACGATTTACCAAACTACCTGTTACACATTCAATCCTCTCTTTGTGCACACAATATACATTGGGGCTCGAATAAATGGCCACCTTCCTTTAACACAGATCGTTGTTCCTTGTGACTGTCAGATGCCTTCCAATGGCAGCTGTTGAAAGGGAACGTGCTTCGAGCTCGTGATCACCCGCAGAGTCTCTGTAAGGTTACCAACCACAGAGCTGGTTGTGGCTGCCTCTAAGTGACCGCAGAGTTAGTGTAGGACCAGATCGTTACTTGCACAGCGTCACTTTCTGGTCTCACTGATCGCTTGGGTAGAAACAGGAATGATTTGGTGGGTTTGTTTTTGTTTTTTTCTCCCTTCATTTTCTCCTAAGGAATGTGTGATCTTGAGCATGTTATTTTACGTTCCCTGTGGGTTGGGAAAATTCCATCTCCTTGAAATAGGTGGGGAAGTGGCCTGTTTGTATCACCTAAAATAAAGGAACTTTTGTAAAGCAGTTTCGTCTTTAAATACCCTGGGATAAAAATAGGAAACAGTAAATTCCACGGCCAGACACCAGGCCAAGATCAACTGATGGGGCCAGAATCAATTAATTGCAGAAGAAACAAACTCTTGGGGAGTAGCTGTAATTTGTCCCCAAACCTTTCTTTGTTCTCATATGCGATCAGGGATTCTCTTCTAGAGGGCAGAGTTAAGGTTATCTGGGCATGTACTGTCGCTCTGTATTCCCTGTTCTTCCAGAGTTTGAGTTTTACTGAACTCAGTTTCTGGAAGGGTAAGAGATATTCACAGTCAAAGTTAACTCTGTGTTAACAAAGGCTCTTGTTATTGACAAATAATGAGACTAATCCCTCACTGAGGTAATTCCACTGACTTCAATGTTCTCTTTCCCCATTTCTAGCTCCAAAAAAATAAGCAAATTAAAACAACCTTGAGAACTAAAATGCTGTGAGAAAGTGGAAATTTTAGTAGCTCACCTAATTCCGTTTCTGCTGTGTCTCGTGCGTGTGTAAAAGGCACAGCACGTTAATTTATAAGCCCAGCGTTCTTAACTTCTTTAAATATCATGTCGTACATTAACTATATCAAGTGGGTTGTTCGATGCCATGAGGTTTTCACGCACTGCCCAAGGCGTATTTTTCATATTACTTAAATGAACACAACTCATTGAGCATAAAATTGTGTATTTCATGCTGTGAAGTGTGTCTGTAGCTGAAATTAATAGGTTTATTTTCTCTCTCTTAGTGATGCTGAAAACGTTCCCTTCTCCCTCCAGAACTGCCTTGGAATCACCTTCCCTTTGTAGATTAATCTACTCCTTTGTCTCTACGAGGAAAACATGGTTTCTATGAAAAAAAAACAATTTTTTAATTCAAGGGCCTGAGACAGAATGGCCACATGATGGCGACACAACGTCAGGAATGCAAAGCAACAGGTTCCTGGTTTGCACATTGATGGGGACAAGGGATTGAATTCGACTCCCCTCTTTTCACAGACACATTTGTTTAATTCTCTGAGGTCAAACATAAGTTTAAATGTTATACTTAGTACTCTGCCTTATAGCTTCAACAGCCTCAGATGCAAGATGAGTTCCAGCAGCCTTGAGCTTGTTTCCATGTTTAGGAGATTTTCACCTAAACATTCAAGCAACTCACAGTAATGTCCCGAGCTCCCCAAGTCCCATTGACAGCTGAGCTCTTCCTGCCCATGGGGCCCAGCAGAGACAGTGGGTGGGGGGTGAGTTTGTACCCAAATAACTGACAGAGCCAAGCAAAGAGCAAAGAAATGTTTCCTTCAGTCACTAGGTCTCTGTTTCTATGTTTCTCTCTCTCCCCTTCTCTGATAACGAGTAACGGTAAGAGAAGAAGAGGTTCAAACATGTGCTAGGCGGTGGCTAGGGTTGGATGACAAATTGAAAACCATCACAGAGCCCTCCACTGTGACACTGACACGATCCCATTCTGACCTTTTATCGACACTTCATTAATAACGGTTTCCCTGACGTACGTTGCTAAGATTATTTCAATAGCTCCTACACGGATACCTCCTGCCCCTGCTGGCTGGTTCATTGCGCTATTTGGAACCTGCACCTAAACTCACCCCCTTCCTGGGAGCAAGATTCAAAACTGCCCAAGGAAACCCCATTGGGTTTCAAGTGCCGCACAAGCAGGGAGGTGCGGGGACAGTACAGGGTCGCAGAGCTTCTCCTTTGTCCCAGGGAGAAGGGTCTAGGGGGCTAGAGTAGGGGGGCTAATAGTCATGACTCCTGGGTTCTATTCCTGGCTGTGGGAGGAAAGGGGTGTCGAGTGGATTAGAGTGGGGGGGGGGCTAGGAGTCAAAGAGAAAACACCTCCCTTTTTAGCTTCAATGCACATTGAAAAAGAACGTGGCTTCTCATGTCTTAGGTTCTGATGCCATCGTGTGGCCGTTTCATTTCGCTTCTTCTTGTGAAAAGGTTTGGGTGCCTTGCACAGACACGTTATTTCCTGGGGAGAGACGGAGAAGTGGAAGCTGCATTGATTTCATCCTCCGAAAAATAGATAAGGATTAAAATATTCCGCAGACAGCTCCATCCCACCCGTCCCCCCTCGCTGCTGCCAGTGAAGCTCAGTTCTGCCCCGCAGCCCCGAGAACTGCTGGGTGCAAGCCCCGGGCCTGGTGTGCAGTGGGGTGACGCTGCCTGCCTGGACTTTTCAGGAGAAAAAGTCAGACATGACACCATGCCTGGTGCAGGAGATGCAGATGTGTTGCTTGATTGTTTTTCTCATTTTAAATGTACTTGATCCTAGCAGATCTTAAACATAAAAAAGAAGCTTACAAGAAGTGGAAGGTTGGACATATGACCAGGGAAGAGTATAAAAATATTGCTCGGGCATGTAGGAATGAAATCAGGAGGGCCAAATTGCACCTGGAGCTGCAGCTAGCAAGAGATGTCACGAGTAACAAGAAGGGTTTCTTCAGGTATGTTGGCAACAAGAAGAAAGCCAAGGAAAGCGTGGGCCCCTTACTGAATGAGGGAGGCAACCTAGTGACAGAGGATGTGGAAAAAGCTAATGTGCTCAGTGCTTTTTTTGCCTCTGTCTTCACGAACAAGGACAGCTCCCAGACTGCTGCCCTGGGCATCACAACATGGGGAGTAGATGGCCAGCCCTCAGTGGAGAAAGAGGTGGTTAGGGACTATTTAGAAAAGCTGGACGTGCACAAGTCCATGGGACCGGACGAGTTGCATCCGAGAGTGCTAAAGGAATTGGCGGCTGTGATTGCAGAGCCATTGGCCATTATCTTTGAAAACTCGTGGCGAACGGGGGAAGTCCCGGATGACTGGAAAAAGGCTAATGTAGTGCCCATCTTTAAAAAAGGGAAGAAGGAGGATCCTGGGAACTACAGGCCAGTCAGCCTCACCTCAGTCCCCGGAAAAATCATGGAGCAGGTCCTCAAGGAATCAATCCTGAAGCACTTACACGAGAGTAAAGTGATCAGGAACAGTCAGCATGGATTCACCAAGGGAAGGTCATGCCTGACTAATCTAATCGCCTTCTATGATGAGATTACTGATTCTGTGGATGAAGGGAAAGCAGTGGATGTATTGTTTCTTGACTTTAGCAAAGCTTTTGACACGGTCTCCCACAGTATTCTTGTCAGCAAGTTAAAGAAGTATGGGCTGGATGAATGGACTATAAGGTGGGTAGAAAGCTGGCTAGATTGTCGGGCTCAACGGGTAGTGATCAATGGCTCCATGTCTAGTTGGCAGCCGGTGTCAAGTGGAGTGCCCCAGGGGTCGGTCCTGGGGCCGGTTTTGTTCAATATCTTCATAAATGATCTGGAGGATGGTGTGGATTGCACTCTCAGCAAATTTGCGGATGATACTAAACTGGGAGGAGTGGTAGATACGTTGGAGGGCAGAGATAGGATACAGAGGGACCTAGACAAATTGGAGGATTGGGCCAAAAGAAACCTGATGAGGTTCAATAAGGATAAGTGCAGGGTCCTGCACTTAGGACGGAAGAACCCAATGCACCGCTACAGACTAGGGACCGAATGGCTAGGCAGCAGTTCTGCGGAAAAGGACCTAGGGGTTACAGTGGACGAGAAGCTGGATATGAGTCAACAGTGTGCCCTTGTTGCCAAGAAGGCTAATGGCATTTTGGGGTGTATAAGTAGGGGCATAGCGAGCAGATCGAGGGACGTGATCGTTCCCCTCTATTCGACATTGGTGAGGCCTCATCTGGAGTACTGTGTCCAGTTTTGGGCCCCACACTACAAGAAGGATGTGGATAAATTGGAGAGAGTCCAGCGAAGGGCAACAAAAATGATTAGGGGTCTGGAACACATGACTTACGAGGAGAGGCTGAGGGAACTGGGATTGTTTAGTCTGCAGAAGAGAAGAATGAGGGGGGATTTGATAGCTGCTTTCAACTACCTGAGAGGTGGTTCCAGAGAGGATGGTTCTAGACTATTCTCAGTGGTAGAAGATGACAGGACAAGGAGTAATGGTCTCAAGTTGCAGTGGGGGAGGTTTAGGTTGGATATTAGGAAAAACTTTTTCACTAGGAGGGTGGTGAAACACTGGAATGCGTTACCTAGGGAGGTGGTAGAATCTCCTTCCTTAGAAGTTTTTAAGGTCAGGCTTGACAAAGCCCTGGCTGGGATGATTTAATTGGGGATTGGTCCTGCTTTGAGCAGGGGGTTGGACTAGATGACCTCCTGAGGTCCCTTCCAACCCTGATATTCTATGATTCTATGATTCTATGATTTTGATGGCAAAAATATTTGAAACAGACAATGAAAAAAGGAAGAATGTGAAAATACCCAAGGGAGAGAGGGGGTTTCTAGAGCCAGGTTAGAGATGGAGATTTTCATGAAAAGGGGACAGGCCAAAGTAGGGAGCAAAGGGGGAAGTTTTTTGTGCAGTTCCATTTTAAACTCCCTCACATCCTGGAGTCCCTAATGCCCCACCTTATCCGCAACGTGTGACCTACAGCCTCCCCACTGGCAAAGCCAACTGTGACTCCTGAGACAGCCCCACTGGTCTGGCCCTTCTCCCCCCTGCAAAAACCGCAGATCCCCCAGTGCTCCCTCTCCTAGCTGGATCCTCTGGCAACCAGATGTCTCTGCAGAACCGCCGTGGTTACTCTCCTGGGTGTCTGTTCAGGGACAGCTACCGACTTCTCCTGAGAATGCAGCTGAGAAATGGCTCGCCCTTCCCTAGATTCTCTCCTGTGGGCTCTGAGAAGGAGGATGGAGCATGTATGATAAAGTCCATGCAACATTCCCCTTTCATCCCAACCCTGGGATGTCACCAGTTGCCACCTATCCCCTGGCAGCAGTGAGGGATGTTTCCCACTGTCCAGGAGACACCAGCCTTGGACCAAAGGCAGCTTGAGGCTTCTCCTCTCTCCCTTCTTGGAATCAAGTTCATGTTTTTTCCAAGAGTTAGAGCAGCCCAAACCCCCCGAGTCTGGATTAATGTCACAAGTTTGCAATCTCTCCCTGGAAGACAATTTCTTAATGAGTGGAGTTAAATGAGATGAGTGGAGTTAAATCAGTTCTCAGCCTGAGTCCTTTGCTCTTAATCCTGAGGATATTATCCCCCCGTGGGGCCATTTCCTGCCTCTCTTTCACACAGAAGGACAATTTTCTTTGCACAGACACAGGAACGTCAAGATCTTTCTCTGTCCCTTGTGCAAAGCAGGGTGTCAAATTCCAAGGAACCCTCCTCTTCTGCGATGGAAACAATGGAGAAGCAGGGGGCCCTGGGCACCTCCAGCCCTGGCCGGGAGATGTTCCCTCCCCGCTTTCTTTATGCTGCTGCTGTTATTTCATGGAGTGTCTGGGATGGGGAAAAGCTGAGTTCACTCCAGGTGGAGGGAAAAAAGGACGCTGAGAATCTCAGGGCCTCAGGGAAAACCCAACCCCTGTTACCGGGATCAGTGAGGTGCTGGGGATTTGAGCAGGAAAGGGACTGTGTGAATTGTCCAGGTGGGGAATGAATAACCATCGACAACTAGATCCACCTCATTAACCACCGACACAGGCTAATCGTGCTGCAGAGAGAAGGGAAACTGGGAGCGATTCTTTGCTGTCAGCCATGGAAACAGTGACCCGAGTGCACTGCAGTGAATGTGCTGGGGAAAGCTGGACTTTACAGGCAGGTGGAAATAGCAGATCCGAGAAACACCTGGAGCGCCCCCCGCCCACTTCTTCCACCGGGGTGAGGTGTTGAGCGACTCACAGCGCCCCCCAGCGCCGTTCCCTTTCAGCAGGGGGTGGCAGCTCCAGCCAGTCAATGGAGGGGAGAGGGCCGAGTGTATCTCTGCACCCTGAGTCCCGGGCAGGCCCTCTCTCTCCCCCACATAGAGAAACTGGCCCTGCTGCAAAGTGACCCCTAAGAACCAGCAACCTCCAGGACAGAGGGTTTGGCCCTCAGAGCAGGGAATGTGTCCCCCATGCTGCCGTTAGGCCCCTGGAAGCTCTGGAAACAGGAGGGCTCTGAGTGTAACCCATCCCCAACAGCCCCCATGTGGGGATGTAGCTCAGTGGTAGAGCACATGCTTCGCATGTATGAGGCCCTGGGTTCGATCCCCAGCATCTCCAAGTTCTCTTTTCACCCTGCTGCTTTGCTCAGGCCCAGAGGGGATGTGGCCCAGCAGTCTCCCTGCAGGAGTTTCAGTCCTGCTCAGTGCGGGGCAGGTGCCCATTGCACAGAAGGTCTGTGTGGGTTTCTGCTCCTAAGTCACCTTGATACTTTTAAGATTCCCCCCCAAGGGGCGGCTTGGGACAATGGCGGATGAGAAGGGGGAATCCTCCAGCCCTGGAGGGAAAGGTCCCCTCTGCCCAGACTGAGGGGCAAGGAGACGGAGGGGCAGTCAGTGCTCAGAGAGGAGAGAGGTCAGTGATTTACACCCACCAGGGGACACTGTCTTTTTGAGGCGAGTGCAGCTGGCTTGGGATGGTGCTGACGATGGATAGGAAACAGGCTGGAGTCAATGACAGATGGGACCACAGAAGGGGAAGGCGAAGGGCAGCTCCACCGAAGGTCCTGGGTGCTCAGATGCTCCAGGTCTAGGCACCTTGGCCTGTCCTAGAGAGAGAAAAGACAAAGAGGGGCCCAGCCCCCCGACATTCATCCCATGGACGAGAATCTGGGTGGGAGTGGGGTGAAGGTTCCCGCTGGACAAAGGGGAACTGAAATCCCCCAGCATCCTGGAATTTAAGCAATGCAAGCTTCAGACCCTGCATGGGTGGGGGCTGAGGGGCACCTGCAGAAGGTTGGGCTGGACAGGGGTGGCAGGCTTGTATAATTTTTGGTAGTGCCCAGAATGGGACCAAGTCCTGCCCCCCCCCACCCCCCCACACACCTGCCTAAGGCTCTGGGAGGGAGTTTGGCTGTGGGAGGGAGAGGGGCTGGGCTCTGGGAGAGAGTTTGGGTGCAGGGTCTGGGCTTGGGCAGGGGGTTGGGGATGCGGGAGAGGGTGAGAGGTGTGGCGCTTACCTCGGGCATCTCCTGAAAGTGATCCGCACCCCCCTCTGGCAGTAGCCCCTAGGTGTGTGGGGGGGGCTCTGCCCACCGCTGCCCGCAGACACCACCCCTGCAGCTCCCATTGCCACAGATGGCCGAGTCGGCCCTCGGGGCGGGGGAGGCGTGTGGAGATCCCCCCACCCCCAGGGCTGCAGGGACGCGCCAGCCGCTTCGGAGACTGGCATGCCACGTGGAGCGAGGGTGGGCGGGAAGCCGCCTCAGCCCCCTTGTGCTGCCGGTGACGGCGGTGGGGGTCCCCGGGCCCTTTTAAATTGCCCGGGGGCGGCAGGTGGGACCCGGGCGGGGCAGGACGCTCCCAAGGGCCTGACGTTGCTTTGCCCAGCGACGAATCTCGGAACAGGCCAGCCATGAAATGACGGCAGGACCTGAGGAGGAAAAGCCTCCGGGTTCGTCTGTGGGCCTTGACGCCGAACGGGAGCCGTAATTCGACTCGCTTTGTGGCTGCGGCCGGTAAAATATCAGGGCAAAGTCGTCCCAGTGACTGTGACACTGGGTTTGAGGAGGCTTTGGTCTTATGAAAATGTAACTAGCATGGTACTCTCGTGTTTTTAAAGGTGGCTTCCCCAAGCAATCCCAAGTTGTCCTTCCCACAGCTGGGTGATGGTGGGCAGCAGGGGATCTCCCCAGTCTGTGGGGGATTCTCTCTGGGGCCCACTGTCAGTTCTCCAGCCTTTCTCCCCCTAACCACGCACACCCCTCCCCCACCCATTATCAATGCTTTACAGCGACCCCTCCCTCCCCTTATGGGATAGAGACTCTCGGTAACAGAGACTGACTGGGGCTCCCCTCTGCATGGCCCCAATGCGGAAGGAAAGGGACTGATGGGGGAGGGATGTAAGCAGAGTCAGGATGAGCTCCACCCTGACATCTGGTGGTGAGGTGTGGCAAGTTGTGGAAAAGAACTTCAGGGGCTGATCTCATTTGCATAGTCACACCCACCCCGCCTAGAATGAGGCCATAGCTGCCCAAATGATCAGTTTGGCTGTTGTGGGATCCCCAGTGTCTCTGTTATTGGGGCAGGAAGAATAAATTTTATTACCCTGATTATGGGAACTGTGCTTGGAACTGTACTTGGCCTTTTGTTATGATGGAGGGACTCACCATCAACTAAGTAGCACTCGCTAGGCAAGGGGCATGGGTTCCAAAACCCTGTGAATTGAGAGAAGCTTGAGACAGGTATTAGTATCTGGTGTTGTTGGTCCCTTTGTGAGGGCCTGAAACACCAATTGCAGCTCTGTTTCTTTCCACTGTGGAATGACACACACAGAGCTAATTTTGGGTCTATTAAGAGTCTTGCTCCTGTGCTGAATTCACTTTGGTCTTATGGTGCACCAGCATTAAGGCTCCCACTACTATGAGCTGAAATCACTGAGAGCTGTGTCAAGTAGTGGGGAGCCGGAAGATCTAGAGCACAGTGGTGCTGTTCGTGGATAGGTTGGCGGAGCATTCGTGAGACAGCGGAGCGGAGCCCTCTGGGGCAGTCAGCTTCAGGTCATGTAAGGTGCCCCTTACCTCTTTCCCCCCCCACACACAGGCACATTTTTAGCCAGACTGGGGAGTAACACTCTGCAGATGAACTTTTGAACTCTGGGGCTGGACTTTTTGGACTTTGGGTGATTTGTGGGTTGCTGGACTCAAGAGACGTTTGGGTTCTGGGACTCAAGAACCCGAGGGAAAGGATGTGGCCCAATTTGCTGGGGTGGGTCTTTGCGCATGGTTTGGTTAATGAACACTAGTTGTGGTGTTTCCCCAATTTAATGCTGATGTCGTTTACCTCATGTTATTAAAGATTCTCTGCTCCACCGAGACTCTGAGCTTGCGAGAGGGGAAGTATTGCCTCTTTGAGGTGCCCAGGGGGTGTGTAGGATTTTCCCAGGTCACTGGGTGGGGGCTCGAGCCAGTTTTGCGTTTGCTTTGATGAGAGGGAACCCCTGTGAACCCGGCCCTTGCTGCTATCAACTTGGCCTGGCAGAAGGGTTACAGGAAGAAGACAGGCAGAAGGAGTCAAATGGGGCTAGATGAGACTAGAGGAGATTTTCTTCCTGTTAAAATGGACTGGTGTCTCATTGCTGGAAAGCCACAGCTTGAGTGAGGTTTGAACCGGCAGCCTTTCAGTTGCCAGGCAAAGGTGTGAACCACAGAGACCGATCACGGCCGACTTCCCCACGCTGTCCAAGGAGCCCCTGCAGGGGTGCAGGTGGTTAGTGCAAAGGGCAATATTGCTGGGGTTGTGAGTTCAAGCCTTCCCTGGAGCACGGGGTTTCTATTATCCAGGTAGCTTCCTCAGCTTGCGTTGTCTAATTCAGCTGGCACTACGGGTACTAGGGTCATTGAGAGGAAGTTCTGAAATGCAGAAGTTGGTGCAAAGCTTGGGACCCCCCACCCATGCTGGCACTAGCTCCGGGTGGGTTGCTCAGGGGCAGGGAGAATTGATTTCTTTGCTGCGGAGAAAGCTGCCAGGACAGGTCTGTGGGCACCAGAGCTCCCCGCTTCTTCCAGCACACGCCAGGCTCCGTCACTGCTGGAGGAGGGTCCTATAAGCACCGAGCCTAAAGCTCTTCCAAGCCTTCTTAGCGCAGTGGGCAGCGCATCAGTCTCATAATCTGAAGGTCCTGAGTTCAAGCCTCAGAGAGGGCAACTCTTCTTGCTCCCTGCTTCAGATTTTCTAACGGAAATCGTGGAAAAGGGACTAGAGCAGAGTGGTTTCTAGACACCTCCCCATCCATCTAATACACACCCAGAGACTTTTCTAAGGCATTCACTTTTCCTTCTCCTTTATGACTCCGGAAATGCCGATTCCTAGAAGCCCCTTTCCACAGAGCACACAGAGCAAGCTGCGGACAGCCAGGTTGTTGTGGGCAAGTAGCGAAAGGGATGCACAAAAAATCCAGGAGGGCCATTGCCCCCCATGCTCACCCCCCAAGCAGCTTGGACTCTTGATGACTGTGATGCTCCAATTCCACCTCCTCCGCATCCTCGACCCCCATTGGAGGCAAGTTCCTTCGACCCCTGTTCATATTCCAGACCCCAGCTGGTGCGGCATCCCTCCCCAACCACTCACCATCTGCCCCCGCTGAACCAGCTGGGGGGCTGCCCCCAGGGGCAGACAGCTTATGCCGCTCCCCTCAGAGCAGCCGCCGCAGCTGTTGGCGGCTAATCCCCACCTAAGGCTCGGGGGAAGATGCTGGGGATCACTTGTTATTTCTTCCATACGTCCAGTCTCACTGTGTTTGAACACATTTCTCCCGAAAACTGATTTACATTTAGAGCCCCTCCCCCCATTTCTGCTTTATGCCTCATTCCTGTGCAGATGTGAACGCAAAGAAACTTTTGGGGACCAGTTGCAGCTACTCCCCTGAAGATTTTTTAATTCAATCATTGCTGACTCCTACCCCCGTTCAGAACAGTGGATTTTTGGCCCAGGAGCTGGGCTAAAAGCAAAATAACGGGCGAAGGTTTGTTACCCCCATGCCCGGTGCTGGAATTCGCTATATTATCCCAGCACAAAGGCCGAACTATGGCACAGAGGTTCCTTTCCCTGCAGAGAAACGCGTTTCCCTGTAAAACCACCCCAGTGGGGAATGGTTAAACCAGCCACGTGGTGGCGCCATCCCTTCAGGGCTGGAGCTGCAGGTTCAGCCCTTCACAGGGGCTCAGCCTACGCTGCAATTAAAAACCCCAGAGCTGGCCTGTGCCAGCTGACTCGGGCTCCCAGGGCTCAGACTATTTAATTGCAGTGTAGATGCTCAAGCTCCGGCTGCAAGCAGAGCTCTGGGTCCCTCCCATCTAGCAGACCCCAGCTGGGATGGAATTTGGGATGGGAGCAGTTTCCCCTGAGCTCACAGGGTCTTTCTGCTCTGAAACCTCCTGCATTCTCAGTAACCGTCTCATCTGAAATAGAAGCCGCCATCCTGGCAGGGAAAGGAAAGAACAGAAAGCGGAGGAGAGAAAGAGGGAATTCCTCCCCCGCAAGCTGTCTCCCTTCCACCACCCTCCTTAACTCTCATCCCATGTCACTGGGCTCCCTCTACACTGCAGCCATGGAGAGGACATCAGGGTTTGGTGTGGTACAGAGCATCAGCCAGGAGATCAGGGAGCGTGTCTCTCCAGTGCTCTCCATGATCCCCATGCTGGCACCAAGCAGGGTGGAATAGGTGGAGTAACCAGTCTGATCCCAATGCAAAGAGGTGAGGAGCAAGGAGCCTTGGCTTGCTAAACCCAGGGTTGTGAGTTCAATCCTTGAGGGGGCCATTTAGGGACCTGGGGCAAAAAAAAATGGGGATTGTGCCTGCTTTGAGCAGGGGGTTGGACTAGATGATCTCCTGAGGTCCCTTCCAACTCTGATAGTCTATGAGGAGACAGAGCCAGGAGCCACTGAGGGTGGAAGAGAGTTAGGAACATGTGTGTGGGGGATGATGGGAATTATTGGAGATGCATAGGAATACTGCAGGGGTTGGATTTTCTACATTCCCCAGCTGATAGCAAATAGCTGTAAAATTCCTGGGAAGTGTGTGTGTGTGTGTGTGTGTGTGTCTCATTCCCCCTCCCCAACCCAATGGCCAGTCTATATTGAGGATAAAAACCTACTACAGCTGCTACTCTATTAGTTGATGTGGCTGACATCTGTATGGTGGATCTAAAGACCCTGCTTTGCTGATAACACACTGGCTGGTCAATACGGCTGATCAGAATGGAATGTCTATTTGTTCAATTTTCCTTTCTAAAAAACTAGAGGAAATGCCATATAAAAATGTCCATCCCCTTTTCTAGATTTAATTTGCTGGGTCTGAGAAGGCAGCCTTTGTCTCGCAAGAAGAATCGGCAGTGCTGTCGGTCAGTGCTGGATGGGCAGTGAGCCCAAATGCTTCTCACTCGGCTTCTCTTCCACAATAATCTTTCTGCCCTTCTCTTTTCTCATCCAGCCAGCCCCAGACTAGATTGCCTCAGAGACGAACAAGGGCTTTTTGTCCCGTGACAAACCTACAGCTCTTAGTGGTCCTAAGAAACCCAACAAGAGGAGGAAAACCAGCAGGGTTCAAGGGGGACACCTCTCTCAAAGGTCTGTGTGACCTGTGCTTGAGGACTGGTTGTTTCCAAGTCCATGTTTAACCATCCCCGATGCATTGTGAACCTGGGCTTACATGTGTTTGACCCTGATCTCACAGTCATGTTACATGTCCACCCCCATCAGCGATCCCTCTATTTGAGGATGATGTCTTGCATGGATTTACATATGGGTCCTGCGATGACTCAGGAGTCCGAGCCTGGAACCACAGACCCCAGGGGTGGCAGGTTTGTAGAAATTTTGGTGGTGCCCAGAACCCACCCCTGCCCAAACTCTTCCCCCCACCTGCCTAAGGCTCTGGGAGGGAGTCTGGGTGGGGGAGGAGATATGGGGTGCAGGCCCTTGGCTGGGGCAGGGGACTGGAGTGCAGGAGGGGTGTGGGGTTCAGGTTCTGGGAGGGAGTTTAGGGATGGGAGAGGGTGTGGAGGAAGGGGGTGCAGGGGTGAGGGCTGTGCGGTGAGGTTGGGGATGAGGGGTTCACAGTGCAGGAGGGGGCTCAGGTCTGGGACTCGGGGTTGGGGTGCTGGGGGGGTGCAGGCTCTGGGGTGGGGCAGGGCCAGGGATGAGGAGCTTGGGGTGCAGACAGGCCGCCTCAGGGCTAGGGTCAGAGAGAACTCCCCCACTCCGTTCCCCGCCTTCAGCAGTGAGCTCTGGCTGAGGGACCCCTCCTCTTCCCTCCCCCCCCCAGCACACTCACTCTGCATCACTGTCACTGCACATGCTCCTAGGGCCAGGGCCAGGAAGCCCCCTCGCCTCCCCTATGGTGGGTATCGGGTGGGGGTTCTGCCATCATGTGTGGCCTCCCCTGCTGCTGCCCCTCACCGTAGCCTCACGGGGGGTGGGGGATGGGGCTGCCCCTTGCCCAGCGTGGGGCAGGAGCGGTGGCTGCGGGAGGAAGGGGGGGGTCAGATTACAGGCCAGACACTCACCGAAGCCCCAGCAGCTGCTCAGGTGAGTGACGGCCACTGTAGAGGATCGCGTCTCCTGGGGGACCGAGGGGAGGCTGCCAAGCACGTGTGGTGTGTGCCTCCTCCCTGTCCTGAGTGCTCAGGCTGCTGCCAGCCTCTCTCGTCGCCATGCAGGCAGGGGAGATCCGCCCGCCGCTTTCATTCCAGCAGGGACACTCCAGGGTGCGGGACGCTCTGGGGGGGGGGCGGCAGGTGGGGGCCGGGGCCCGCTCGAGGCAGAGCCAGGGGAGAGGCCAAGCTGCAAATATTGGTGGAGCAGGGTCCCCAGCTCTGGATACTCCTGGAGCATGGGCACCATGGGCCCATATAACTCACCGCCTATGCCCACGGTAGGTGCAGACATTTCCTGGCAGGTCAGATGCCCGCTGGGAGAAAGATTTCTTTTTTCTCCCTTTTATCTCTCTTTTCAGCTTCCGGGACAAGGCGCTTCTCCTCAAAGCAGGCCACTTGCCTGCGGGAGGATGTGGCGCCGTTGAGGTCAATTGGTGGCTTGCTCCTCCCAACTTGTGAATAGGTGACCAGTTAGCAAGTGTGAAAAACTGGTGGTTGGTAATAGGCACCTGTCAAAGTTCCTTCCCCACTCTGAACTCTAGGGTACAGATGTGGGGACCTGCATGAAAACCTCCTAAGCTTACTTTTACCAGCTTAGGTTAAAACTTCCCCAAGGTACAAATTAATTTTACCCTTTGCCCCTGGATTTCCACTTCCACCACCAAACTTTATCTGGGTTTACTGGGAAACGTAGTTTGGACACGTCTTTCCCCCCCAAATCCTCCCAACCCTTGCACCCACTTCCTGGGGAAGGTTTGGTAAAAATCCTCACCAATTTGCATAAGTGACCACAGACCCAAACCCTTGGATCTTAGAACAATGAAAAAGCATTCCGTTTTCTTACAAGAAGACTTTTAATAGAAATAGAAGTAAATAGAGGTAAAGGAATCACCTCTGTAAAATCAGGATGGTAGGTACCTTACAGGGTAATTAGATTCAAAACACAGAGAATCCCTCTAGGCAAAACCTTAAGTTACAAAAAAGACACACAGACAGAAATAGTCATTCTATTCAGCACAGCTCTTTTCTCAGCCATTTAAAGAAATCATAATCTAACACATACCTAGCTAGATTACTTACTAAAAGTTCTAAGACTCCATTCCTGTTCTGTCCCAGGCAAAAGCAGCATACAAACAGACCCAGACCCTTTGTTTTTCTCCCTCCTCCCAGCTTTTGAAAGTATCTTGTCTCCTCATTGGTCATTTTGGTCAGGTGCCAGCGAGGTTACCTTTAGCTCCTTAACTCTTTACAGGTGAGAGGATTTTTCCTCTGGCCAGGAGGGATTTTAAAGGGGTTACCCTTTCCTTTATATTTATGACAGCACCTATAAAAGACAAAGCCCCAAATATCAGGACTGTCCTTGTACTGTCAGGACATCTGGTCACCCTACTTGGGATGGCCACGGCAGTTTTCTTGAGAGACACCTTCAGGGCGTGCTAGACGCCTGTGGGTGTTTTCTTTAACCGTGGGCCAGCGGGTAGGCCGGCAGCAACCGCACGGTCCTGACAAGCAGGCGGTCTGGGGCCCAGTGGCAGGGAAAGTCCGAGACGACTGGAGATCCCAAGTCGCTGCAGCCGTCACCCGCTTTCACAGTGGTTGGGATCCAACGATCCTCTTCTGCCTGATCCACCACCGAGGACTTGCGGGGGTCGTGTTACATGCCCACACTGCACTATGCAGCCATTCTGACTTGGATCTGCTGCTTGACCTGCCTCCCCACTGTGCAATGACAGGGACTGGGCTCGGGATTCATAGATACTAAGGTCAGAAGGGACCATTATGATCATCTAGTCTGACCTCCTGCACAACGCAGGCCACAGAATCTCACCCACCACTCCTGCGAAAAACCTCTCACCTATGTCTGAGCTATTGAAGTCCTCAAATTGTGGTTTAAAGACTTCAAGGAGCAGAGAATCCTCCAGCAAGTGACCCGTGCCCCATGCTACAGAGGAAGGTGAAAAACCTCCAGGGCCTCTTCCAATCTGCCCTGGAGGAAAATTCCTTCCTGACCCCAAATATGGCGATCAGCTAAACCCTGAGCATATGGGCAAGACTCACCAGCCAGATACTACAGAAAATTTTTTCCTGGGTAACTCAGATCCCACCCCATCTAATATCCCATCACAGGCCATTGGGCCTATTTACCATGAATATTTAATTACCAAAACCATGTTATCCCATCATACCATCTCCTCCATAAACTTATCGAGTTTAATCTTAAAGCCAGATAGATCTTTTGCCCCCACTGCTTCCCTTGGAAGGCTGTTCCAAAACTTCACTCCTCTGATGGTTAAAAAGCTTCGTCTAATTTCAAGTCTAAACTTCCTGGTGGCCAGTCCTCCTTAGCTGTGTCCTAGGACCTGGGTCCTGAGTGCCTGCTGACCCAAGTCGGACTGATATGTGTCTGCACAGACTGGGGGCTTGGGCTCAAACCTGAGTTGGATCCCACGCTTAGTGTGCAGAGTAGACCCACTCATGCCAGTCTCAGGCCAGGCCCCTGCAGAGAGGATTTCATTACCTAGTTACCTGGTGACCTGGGAAACCCACAGTCCCTTTGTGATGTCAAACTGACTGGGGAGGTTTTGAAGCCCAGGTGAACTGCCCAGGGAGGGGGAACAGGAAGAGCTGGGGGCTGCCGGGATCTTCTTGGGTTTTTGAAATTTAAGTGACACCTTGACAACATGTTACCCATAGATCTGGGCACTAAGCACTCCTTCTTGGGAAGGGAATCTGTGCAGATGGAGAGTGCAAGAATGGATGGGATGTGAATGGACACACACATGGGCAGGACCCATGGAGAGGAAAGAGGTCTCATCTGTACGTGAGGCAGGTTGAATGGGAAATGAAATGGCCCTTTACTCATCAAAGCCTACAGCAAAACTAGAGTTTGTTACTAGAAGAAATTCAGAGCAAGGAGGAGGAGTTAACAATAAAGCAAAGTGCTACAAGGAAAACATTCACTCTCTGGGGCCTGGAAAGGGGAAGAAATCTGCTAACGTCTTCCTGTGAATTGTCCTTTCACCAAGCCAGAGCTTCACCAAGCAAAGCTGAGTCCGAGTGTGCGTGTTCCAGCGCTCTTTTCTGGTCAAGCTGGGGGTGCGGTGATGGGCTTGAGAGGCTCCCTGCCACACATAGGGCAGCGAGAACCACTCCTCCTTTGTGGCCGAGCCCAGGGCATGATTGATGACTTTGGAGGCGGGGGTTGGGCTGGCTGTGAGCAACTGGGATCCAGGAAGACCCCGCCTGCCCTTCTGAGGGCCGAACCCATGGAGGTGTGGTTGGCTGCTGGGAGGTAGAATCCTGTGCCTGCCTCTTGGAGAAGAAGTTGGGTTGTGGATGGAAGGAAAAGAAGCAATGGTGAGACTAAGTGGGCTCCTTTCTGGCCAAGATGGTGTGCTGTGGTGGGCTTGGGAGTTGCCTGCGAGCCGTGGGTGGACTTGAGAACCACTGCTCCTTTCTGGCCTACTTGGGGGCACCACTGATGGCTTGGATGTGGGGGCGGAGGGCTGGGTTTGAGCGAATGGGATCCAGGAAGCCCCAGCCTGCTCCTCCAGGGGCCAAGTCTTCCGCTTCTCTCCTGCCTTGGGGAGTCCAGCCTTAAGGCTGCCCAGCACGTGCTGCAGCTCAAGCATTAAGCCTTCCTGTGTGGTCTGTACTGTAGGGGACCCTGAACACATGTAGGGTACCTCTGGGGGGAAATCCCAGCCGGAAAGAATTCTGGCCACCAGGTCAACCCATTAAGTCGAATGGGGCGAGCTGGAGGCCTGGTGACTTGGTAAGCTGGGCCAGCAGGTCAAGCCGATTTCCCCGCATGTGGGGGAGGTGGCTGCTGACGTTCGCCCTTCCTGCTCCCTGTGCTCCTGCACCCCAAAATCCCTGTCAGCCAGCAAGACAAGCCAGGAGCCCAGAGAGAGGAGGCAAAGACGTGGCCGGAGCCTCCTCTGGTGAGGATGCCTCTGTCCACCTCCCGCTTTGCTGCTGGGTGCCAAGTCCCTGGCAGCCAGTATGTGAAGCAGGGAGAACAGGGTGGGGCGGCAAGTGGTGGCAGGACTCTTGCTGCCAGGGTCTAGCTGCCCAACTCCCTCCCCATGCCGCTGGGTCCCAGTCACCTTCAGCCACCAGGTAAGCCAGGAACTAAGGTGGGAATGGGGTGAGGAAGCAAGTCAAGCTGAGCAAGGCAGGCAAAAGTTCATCTTGCCTTCATGGGTGCTCGCAATGATGCCCTTTTTGTGTGCCGTGGCTGACAAAAATGTCCCAGACAGAGAAGCAGCAGGCCAAAAAGGTGCTCTGGTGGTGCCAAAGTAGCTCAGTGGGGAGGGCATTAGACTGAAGCTCTGGAGATCCCTGGTTTAATCCCAGGCTTCAGTGTATACTTTGGTTCCTTTGTGTGCAGGGGTGGGCTGTTTTCTGGAAGCTCAGCATTGCCTTTACCCACCATGAGTCCCTCATTTCAGGCTCCCCAGCGGGAAAAGACAGCGGGGGCTTGTGCACCGAGTTGGCCCACCTGAGCTTTCTTTCTTCTCTTGCTCTTTCTTGGCAAGGGGAAGAAAAAGAAGCTCTCCTTCAAGCAAGAATTACAAGGGTGATGTAAGGATGACTTCCTGGGAGCTGGCTCCGGTCCTTTGCTCTACCAGTTGACCTATCGAAGGGCTGCCACCACTTTCTCCAGGTTCGCCCATCAGTGTGTGCCAGGACGAGGGCCAGCCAAGTGGATGGAATTTAAAGGGAGGGGCAGAGCACTGGGACAGAGTTTCTGTAGTGTAGTGGTTATCACATTTGCCTCACATGCAAAAGGCCCCAGGTTCAAAACTGGGCAGAAACATGGTGGCTTACTTTTCCCAGCTCCTCTAGCTGTCCAGCAAGATGCTCCTCCTTCTACCACTGGCCTGTCCCTGGGATAACCCCAATCCCTGCAGGACAGAGGGTGGTGAAATGAGCTGAGAAAGCACCTTGGCATCAGCCTAGGAAAACTAGAGGATCTGGGCCAGTCACCTTGTGGAGCCTTGTGGCTTGGCCTCCTCTCCCCTTGGAGGTTGGCCTATGGAGGCCGGCTCTTCCTGATGGCCTCTTTGCTGGACTTGCCAAAGGAGGAAGTGAGGCAGGAATGGGGCAAAAGAGGAAAGTCATGCTGAGGAAGGCAGGGCAGAAGCTAAGCGGCTAAGTGCTGCTAAGTGGGGTTAGTAGAGCTCCACCATTCATTCTGCCAAAGCCTGGGGAGGTGGAGTTGGCTGCTGGGAGGCAGAATCCTGTGCCTGCCGCTTGGCTTCCCAGGGATGGCTACTTGCAGCCCAGGAGAAGAAGCAGGGTTCTGGGTGGAAGGAAATAAGCAATGGTGAGTCTGAGTGGGCTTCTTTCTGGCCAAGATGGTGTGCTATGTTGGGCTTGGGAGTTGACTGCGAGCTGTGGGTGGACTTGTTCCAGTGAGGACTGATGGTCCTTTCTGGCCAACCTGGGGGCACCAGTGACAGCTTGTGACATGGCAGGGGGCTGGCTTTGAGTGAATGGGATCCAGGAAGCCCCAGCCTGCCCCTCTGGGCCCAAGTCCACTGCTGGTCTCCTGCGTTGTGACATCTGGATTTTAATCTTCCTAGCATGAGCTGTGGCAAGTGCATTAAGCCTTCCTGGTTGGCCCAGTCATTGCCAAAGTAGCTCATTTGGGAGTGCATTAGACTGAGGAGCTGAAGGTTTCTCGCCTGGTTCCAGGCTTTAGCACACCCCTTCACCCTGGGCATGTAGTGCTGCGCTTTCTTCCGGGAGTGGAGCTGTGCCTTGAACTCGCAAGTTTTCTGAATTTCAGAGGCAACACTTGCAGAGGGCGCTAAGTGGGGTCACGTGCCCCACCTGGGTTAGCATCCCTGCTACATCATGGGGTGTTACCAGGCTCCCTCCCTGCACAGCAGCTGCTGGAGGGGGAAGTGGAGAGGGGCTGCGTTTCCTGCTTCCCTTCCCTGCCTTGTTCACACCTGGGAGCGGCCGTTAATCCTAATGGGGTGGGGCTGAACCTTGAAATTGTGCCCTTCCCCTTCCTTCGGGAGACACCAGTCGCCTGTGCCTGGTTTCCACTTCCTCAGCCAGAGGAACAAGTGGTATTCTGCACCAGAGTGGCCAGCCCTTCCTTTCTTTCTCGTGAAGGGGAGGGAAAAAGAACCGCTTTTTCAAACCCCCGTCCTGCCGTTGACCGAGGTGTGACTTTCTGAGTTCCTGCTACAGTGGAGGATTCAGCGTTAGTGGGGCCCCGAGTGCAGCTTCATTTCGGGGGGCCTCCTGGGGACCCATCCAAGAAAAAGAACGTTCTCTCCTATCTCCCCCCATTTTTCATTTTTTTCTTCATCCTTCTCTTATATTATAAGTAGTGGGAAGTAAATGAACATAAAGTGAGGTACCTTGATTGGGACAGGGCGTTGGGGTGCAGGAGGGGTTGCGGGGGTCAGGCAGGAAGGAGTTTGGGTGGTGGATGTGAGCTCTGGGCTGGGACAGGGGGTTGGGGTGTGGGCGGGGGGGAGGAGTGTGGGCTCCGGGAGTAAGTTTGGGTGTGGGGTGCGGGCTGTGGGCTGGGACAGAGGATTGGGGTGCAGGGGCTGAGAAGTGTGGGCTCTGGGAGGAAATTGGGTGCAGGGTGCGGGCTGTGCACTGGGGCAGGGGGTTGGGGGTGCAGGAGGGAGTCAGGGGGGTGGCACTTATCTTGGGCAGCATGACTCACAAAATGGGAGCTGCAGAGTTGGTGCTAGGGATGGGGGCAGCGCATGGAGACGCACCCCCCAGGGGACGCAGGGACATGCCAGCCACTTCTGGGAGCGGCACGGCATGGCGGGAGGGAGGCAGAGTGGGCAGGGAGCCTCCTTAGTGCTGCTGGCACGTCTCTGCACACCCGTTTGGGGGAGGGGAATTCACTTTTTTGACCACAGGGCAGCAGAAACTGTCTCTGAAACCGTAATTCACGGTGTTAAGGGCCTGGCTACTGAAGAAAATGTGCCCGGCCCTGTGACACTTTTTAACCAAACACAAGTAAAAATGAATAAACTAATTTCAGGAGACAATATGAAGGCAAGGACAAAACCCTTTCTTAAAGAAATTATTTGCACTGCTTAGCAGATTTATATAGCAACTACCATAACAAGTCACTCGAGAACATTAAAAAACAAAGAGAGAAAGTTGCCCAAACTTATTCGTAATAAACATCTAACTGTTGATCAGCGTATAATAGAACAGTCGTGAATTGGCAATGTGTCAAATTGCAAAAACAAATTCCCTGTTAGGACCAGACACAATCTGGGGTCAGTCACAGTGCATCCTAATGTTATTCCAAACAGTCTTGTTCACTGTCCGGTTACCCATATTGAATGCAGACACAGAAATATTAGATAAATTGGTTACTGTGCATTCAGCAGGTTAATTTCTACTTATTTATATTTACTGAAGATGCTCTAAGCTGATGGGAGAGAGCTCACCCGTCCGTGTAGTTAATCCACCTCCCTGAGAGACGGTAGCTGTGTCAGTGGGAGAAGCGATGTCGGTGGGTGTGCAAGCTGTGGGGTCTACATGTATAGATAAAGTGTAATCAGCTATGATCATCAGGGGGCTGTAGCTCAGTGGTCAAGTGTTTGACTGCAGATCAAGTTGTCCTTGGTTCAAATCCAAGTGCCCCCTTAGAAACCTGATCCTTTAACAAAAAATTTTGCACATCCATTTCCATTATGTTAGTTCCACTGAATGGGGATGCTTGAAATGAATGGAAACACTCAACGTTTTCCTGTGCAAATGCATAAAAACTGAGCAAACAGGTCCCTCAGCTGAAATCAGTCCCAATCCTCTAAGTGTCTTGTTTATGTTTTTATCAATTAAACAAAGATATAATATCAGTGCATATTTGCAGGTTCTTGGTCTGCCTGGGCTACAATGTTCAAAAGAAAAAGAACCACATCCACTTGGGAGGAATGGACTAGTTTGTGTTACATTCGGTAAGTAAGTTGCCAGTGGGACTGAAAACTCTACGGGAGGTGGACAGGAACCTCTTACAAAAATGAAATGACCAAGATTTACCAAAAAAGAAAAGGAGGACTTGTGGCACCTTAGAGACAAACAAAGCCAGTCCTTGCCTACAGACAGCCCCCCACCCTGAAGCAAATACTCACCAGCAACCACACACCACACAACAGAACCACTAACCCAGGAACCTATCCTTGCAACAAAGCCCGTTGCCAACTGTGCCCACATATCTATTCAGGGGACACCATCACAGGGCCTAATAACATCAGCCACACTATCAGAGGCTCGTTCACCTGCACATCTACCAATGTGATATATGCCATCATGTGCCAGCAATGCCCCTCTGCCATGTACATTGGCCAAACCGGACAGTTTCTACGTAAAAGAATAAATAGACACAAATCAGATGTCAAGAATTATAACATTCACAAACCAGTCGGAGAACACTTCAATCTCTCTGGTCACGCGATTACAGACATGAAAGTTGCGATATTACAACAGAAAAACTTCAAATCCAGACTCCAGTGAGAGACTGCTGAATTGGAATTCATTTGCAAACTGGATACAATTAACTTAGGCTTGAATAGAGACTGGGAGTGGCTAAGTCATTATGCAAGGTAACCTATTTCCCTTTGTTTTTTCCTACCCCCCACCCCCTTCCTCAGATGTTCTTGTTAAACCCTGGATTTGTGCTGGAAATGGCCCACCTTGATTATCGTACACCTTGTAAGGAGAGTGATCACTTTACATAAGCTATTACCAGCAGGAGAGTGGGGTGGGGGGAGAGCAAACCTTTTGTAGTGATAATCACCCATTTTTTCATGGTCTGTGTGTATAAAAACGTCTTCTGTATTTTCCACAGTATGCATCCGATGAAGTGAGCTGTAGCTCGCGAACGCTTATGCTCAAATAAATTGGTTAGTCTCTAAGGTGCCACAAGTCCTCCTTTTCTTTTTATTTGAACATAAGCTTTTGTGAGCTACAGCTCACTTCATCGGATGCATTCAGTGGAAAATACAGTGGGGAGATTTATATACACAGAGAACATGAAACAATGGGTGTTACCATACACACTGTAACGAGAGTGATCAGGTAAGGTGAGCGATTACCAGCAGGAGAGCGGGGGGGGGGGGGGCGGAGGGGAACTTTCTGTAGTGATAATCAAGGTGGGCCATTTCCAGCAGTCTGAGGAACAGTGGGTGGGTGGGGGGAATAAACATGGGGAAATAGTTTTACTTTGTGTAATGACCCATCCACTCCCAGTCTCTATTCAAGCCTAAGTTAATTGGATCCAGTTTGCAAATTAATTCCAATTCAGCAGTCTCTCCTTGGAGTCTGTTTCTGAAGTTTTTTTCTTGAAGAATTGCCACTTTTTGGTCTGTAATCGAGTGACCAGAGAGATTGAAGTGTTCTCCGACTGGTTTTTTGAATGTTATAATTCTTGATGTCTGATTTGTGTCCATTTATTCTTTTACGGAGAGACTGTCCAGTTTGACCAATGTACATGGCAGAGGGGCGTTGCTGGCACATGATGGCATATATCACATTGGTAGATGTGCAGGTGATAGTGTGGCAGATGTGATTAGGCCCTATGATGGTGTCCCCTGAATAGATATGTGGACACACCTGGCACCGGGCTTTGTTGCAAGGATAGGTTCCTGGGTTAGTGGTTCTGTTGTGTGGTGTGTGGTTGCTGGTGAGTATTTGCTTCAGGTTGGGGGGCTGTCTGTGAGCAAGGACTGGCCTGTCTCTCAAGATCTGTGAGAGTGATGGGTCGTCCTTCAGGATAGGTTGTAAATCCTTGATGATGCGTTGGAGAGGGTAGTTGGGGGCTGAAGGTGACGGCTAGTGGCGTTCTGTTATTTTCTTTGTTAGGCCTGTCCTGTAGTAGGTGACTTCTGGGTACTCTTCTGGCTCTGTCAATCTGTTTCTTCACTTCCGCAGGTGGGTATTGTAGTTGTAAGAATGCTTGATAGAGATCTTGTAGGTGTTTGTCTCTGTCTGAGGGGTTGGAACAAATGCGGTTGTATCACAGAGCTTGGCTGTAGATAATGGATCGTGTGGTGTGGTCAGGGTGAAAGCTGGAGGCATGTAGGTAGGAATAGCGGTCAGTAGGTTTCCGGTATAGGGTGGTGTTTATGTGACCATCGCTTACTAGCACCGTAGTGTCCAGGAAGTGGATCTCTTGTGTGGACTGGTCCAGGCAGAGGTTGATGGTGGGATGGAAATTGTTGAAATCATGGTGGAATTCCTCCAGGGCTTCTTTGCCATGGGTCCAGATGATGAAGATGTCATCAATGTAGCAAAAGTAGAGTAGGGGCATTAGGGGACGAGAGCTGAGGAAGCGTTGTTCTAAGTCAGCCATAAAAATGTTGGCATACTGTGGGGCCATGCGGGTACCCAGAGCAGTGCCGCTGACTTGAAGGTATACATTGTTCCCAAATGTGAAATAGTTATGGGTGAGGACAAAGTCACAAAGTTCAGCCACCAGGTTAGCCGTGACATTATCGGGGATAGTGTTCTTGATGGCTTGTAGTCCATCTTTGTGTGGAATGTTGGTGCAGAGGGCTTCGACATCCATAGTGGCCAGGATGGTGTTATCAGGAAGATCACCGATGGATTGTAGTTTCCTCAGGAAGTCAGTGGTGTCTCGAAGGTAGCTGGGAGTTCTGGTAGCGTAGGGCCTGAGGAGGGAGTCTACATAGCCAGACAATCCTGCTGTCAGGGTGCCAATGCCTGAGATGATGGGGCGCCCAGGATTTCCAGGTTTATGGATCTTGGGTAGCAGATAGAATACCCCTGGTCGGGGTTCCAGGGGTGTGTCTTTGCCGATTTGTTCTTGTGCTTTTTCAGGGAGTTTCTTGAGCAAATGCTGTCGTTTCTTTTGGTAACTCTCAGTGGGATCAGAGGGTAATGGTGTAGATTTACCAAACTACCTGTTACACATTCAAACCTCTCTTCGTGCACACAATATAAATTGCGGCTCTAATAAATGGCCACCTTCCTTTAACACAGATCATTGTTCCTTGTGACTGTCAGATGCCTTCCAATGGCAGCTGTTGAAAGATAGTGTGTTTCTAGTTCATGATCACCAGCAGAGTCTCTGTAAATTTACCAACCACAGAGCTGGTTGTGTCTGCATCTAAGTAACCGCAGAGTTAGTGTAGGACCAGATAGTTAATTGCACAGTCTCACTTCTCTAATTTCACTTTCTGGTCTCATTGATCACTTGGGTAGAAACAGGAATGGTTTGGTGGTTTTGTTTTTTGTTTTTTTCTCCCTTCATTTTCTCCTAAGGAATGTGTGATCTTGAGCACGTTATTTTAAGATCCCTGTGGGTCAGGATAATACCATCTCCTTGAAATAGGTGGGGAAGTGGCCTGTTTGAATAACCTAAAATAAAGGAGCGTTTGTAAAGCAGTTTCTCTTTTAAATATGTTGGGATAAAAATAGTAAATTCCACTGTCAGACACGAGCACAATAGAAACTTTAAGTTACTGAGCATAAAATCAACTATTATTTATGGGGCCAGGATCAATTAACTACCGAAGAAACAAACTCTTGGGAAGTAGCTGTAATTTGTCCCCAAACCTTTCTTTGTTCTCATATGCGATCAGGGATTTTCTTCTAGAGGGCAGAGTTAAGGTTATCTGGGCACGTACCGTCGCTCTGTATTCCCTGTTCTTCCAGAGTTTGAGTTTTACCAAACTCGATGTTCTGGAAGGGTAAGAGATAGTCACAGTCAAAGTTAACTCTGTATTAACAAAGCTATTGTTAGTGACAAATAATGAGACTAATCCCTCACTGAGGTAATTCCACTGATTTCAAAGTACTCTTTCCCCATTTCCAGTTCCAAAAAAAATAAGCAAATTAAAACAACTTGAGAACTAAAATGCTGTGAGAAAGTGGAAGTTTTAGGAGCTCAAATAATTCAGTTTCTTCTGTCTTGTGCATGTGTAAAAGGCAAAACACATGAATTTATACACACATCTTTCTTAACTTCTTTAAATATCGTGTCGTACATTAACTATATCAAGTGGGTTGTTCGATGCCATGAGGTTTCCACGCATTGCCCCAAACATATTTTTCATATTATTTAAATGAACACAACTCACTGAGCATAAAATTGTGTATTTCATGCTGTGAACTGTAGCTCAGATTAATAGGTTTATTTTCTCTCTCTGTGGGTGAGGCTGAAATTTAGTGATGCTGAAAATGTTCCCTTCTCTCCCCAGAACTTCCTTGGAATCACCTTCCCTTTGTAGATTAGTCTGCCCCTGTTTCTCTATGAGGAAAATATTGTTTCAATGAAAAAAACGATTGTTTTAATTCAAGGGCCTGAGACAGAATGGCCACATGATGGCGACACAACGTCAGGAATGCACAGCAACAGGCTCCTGGTTTGCACATTGATGGGGACAAGGGATTGACCGCGACTCCCCTCTTTTCACAGACACATTTGTTTAATTCTCTGACTCCAAGCACAAGTTTAAATGAATTCCCAGAGCTGAGGAAAGAGGCCTTTGTGACCGATTTCACTTGTCCACCAGTGCAGTGTTTAGTGGTATAAACAGCACCATGGGCTGGACAGGGAAAATGGAGACAGACCCTGAGCTGCCTGGTAGCCAACCCTGGCTTCCCAGCTGCAATTGGACACGCTGCACATCTGCAGTGATGGTGTAAATAGCCCAGCACGGCCCTTGTGGGGTTTTGTGCTGGCACAGTGGTTCTCGTAGAAATGCTGATGCCATTAATGGCTGCAAGGTGCTATGGCATGGTAGCCACGTACCCTAAGGCAACAGGGGGCTCATTCCACCCCCAGCTGTGATGCAGGGAGTGGGGAGTTAGTTTCACATGCCTCTTTTCAGGCTGTAATCTGGGGCACCCTGCTCTGTGGGGGGGATCCTGGCAGCTTAGGCTCAGGGCTGGAACAGTCGCCTGATTTAGGCGATGGGCGCATGGTTCCCGACACTCGGATGTCTCAGACAATCTGTCTCTCCCAAAGCCTCAGGCCCCAGGGGAGGCTACTGCACTGCCTCAGCGCCTTTCACACTCTCTGGAGAGGAGCAGCAGCCCGGGTCCAGGTTAAGTTGTGGGGCTCTAGGTGAGTGGCAGAAGCTGTGGGAGCTGAGAATTTGCCCGAGACCTCAGGGACAGAGTGTGAGGTAGGATCCCAGGCATCTCTATGGAAGTAGCAGAACAGAGTTTACTTGCGATGGGAAGTGAATTGAGAGTGTCTCCGGGGTGTATATAGATGTATTGCTCTGGTTAGAAACTGTGGCTTAAAGGCCATTCACACGGGGAGCAGGATTCAAACCTGAGCAGGAGAAAGCTTTAGCAAAGCTTTTGACACGGTCTCCCACAGTATTCTTGTCAGCAAGTTAAAGAAGTATGGGCTGGATGAATGGACCATAAGGTGGATAGAAAGCTGGCTAGATTGTCGGGCTCAACGGGTAGTGATCAATGGCTCCATGTCCAGTTGGCAGCCAGTATCAAGTGGAGTGCCCCAGGGGTTGGTCCTGGGGCCAGTTTTGTTCAATATCTTCATTAATGATCTGGAAGATGGTGTGGATTGCACCCTCAGCAAGTTTGCAGATGACACTAAACTGGGAGGAGTGGTAGATACGCTGGAGGGTAGGGATAGGATACAGAGGGCCCTAGACAAATTGGAGGATTGGGCCAAAAGAAATCTGAGGAGGTTCAACAAGGACAAGTGCAGAGTCCTGGACTTAGGACAGAAGAATCCAATGTACCGCTACAGACTAGGGACTGAATGGCTTGGCAGCAGTTCTGCAGAGAAGGACCTAGGGGTTACAGTGGACGAGAAGCTGGATATGAGTCAACAGTGTGCCCTTGTTGCCAAGAAGGCCAATGGCATTTTGGGATGTATAAGTAGGGTCATTGCCAGCAGATCGAGGGACGTGATCGTCCCCCTCTATTTGACACTGGTGAGGCCTCATCTGGAGTCCTGTGTCCAGTTTTGGGCTCCACACTACAAGAAGGATGTGGAAAAATTGGAGAGAGTCCAGCAGAGGGCAACAAAAATGATTAGGGGACTGGAACACATGAATTATGAGGAGAGGCTTAGGGAACTGGGGATGTTTAGTCTGCGGAAGAGAAGAATGAGGGGGGATTTGATAGCTGCTTTCAACTACCTGAAAGGGGGTTCCAAAGAGGATGGATCTAGACTGTTCTCAGTGGCAGCTGATGACAGAACAAGGAGTAATGGTCTCAAGTTGCAGTGGGGGAGATTTAGGTTGGATATTAGGAAAAACTTTTTCACTAGGAGGGTGGTGAAACACTGGAATGCGTTACCTAGGGAGGTGGTGGAATCTCCTTCCTTAGAAGTTTTTAAGGTCAGGCTTGACTAAGCCCTGGCTGGGATGATTTAATTGGGGATCGGTCCTGCTTTGAGCAAGGGGTTGGACTAGATACCTCCTGAGGTCCCTTCCAACCCTGATATTCTATGAAACCCATGGGATTTCCAGTTTAACACCTTAAACACTCGGCGATCACAGCTGGGACTCCATTGAAGCCACAGTGCCAGAGAATCTGGTAAATAATCACAATGCCCAGGCTTGAAGTCATCTGAAATACGGAATTCAAACAGCAAATCTGCCTCCCAAAGCACAGAGGGAATCTGGGGTCTGTTCTTTTTGCTTAGCCATCTGCAGTAGCACAGAGAGGTCTTTTAAAGGTCTTCCCTCCCACAACTGGGGAAAGGGAAAGAATTCTTAGCTTCTAGCTTGATGTGAAGGAGGATGTCTGCACCATAGGGCCATGGCCTGGCCTTTGCTAGAGAAACCAGTGATACATGGAACCAGGGTAAGAAAAACATTTCCTGGAGTCAATAATTGACCCCCTGGAAGAGCAGCAGTATTGAGTAGCTGGAAATGTCTCACAAGAGGAGCTAGAGCATTGGTACAGTAGCAGAAGTCTTATGTACAGCACGGGAGATCAAGGTCTGTGTTCTGGCTAATAAAGGGCTTTTTTTTAATCACCTCAAAATTTCAGTCGATTAAATTCAGCCCCAAACTGTTTCTGGTGGGGAGAGTGGTTGGGGTTACTTTGGCTTTGATTTGTTTTGTTTTGTTTTTCTCATTTTAAATGACCTTGATCATTTTGATGGGAAAAGTGTTTGTACGAGGCCAAGGAAAAATTGGAAAAGTTAGAAACCTGCATGGGAGTCTCTGAGTCCCTTGGCGAAGGCTAAGATTTAGCCATGGATATTTTTAGTAAAAGTCATAGACAGGTCACAGGCAACAACCAAAAATTCACAGCCCGTGAACGGTCCATGACTTTTCCTATAAATACCCATTACTAAATCTCTGCTCCTGGGCCCGAGTGCTCTGGGGGGCCCCTGCTCCTGTTGTGGGGCTGACTCCTGGGGCTGTTGCTGTGAGGACGCGGGCACCACTCTCCAGACGGCCCCTGGGGTCACTGCTCCGGCCACCCCCTAGACCGCTGCTGCTTAGGAGGTCCCTAGGGCACCCCTGGGACTATTGTTCAGGGGCTCTCTGGGGCCATCCCCATGATCGCTGCTCGGGAGCTCCCCAGGGCCAGCCACACCAGCCACTGCTTGGGCACTCCCTGGGGCCAGGTGCCTGGGGCTGCCCAAGGAGTGGCTGGTGTGGTTGGCCCTGGGGCAGCCCCCAGGCTCACTGCTCGGGTGCTTCCCAGGGCCACCTCCGGGGCCGCTACTCAAGCACTCCCCAGGGCCAGCTGCATCGGCTGCTGCTCCGGCGCTGCCTGGGGCCAGCTGCCAGGGCCGCCTGAACAGCGGCCGGTGTGGGTGGCCCTGGAGCCTCTCCAGTAACACTGCTGGCCATGGGGCCAGCTGCTCAAGCAGCCTGGGTGTCAGCCACACGGGCTGCTGCTGCTGCAGAACTCACGGAGGTCAAGGAAAATCACAGAATCCGTGACTTGTGCAACTTCTGTGACAGAATCGCAGCCTTAGCCAGGGTGGAGATTTTCATGGTGGGGCGTTTAGGGGATAGATGAGAGGCTTTTCCTCCAGCACAGGGAAAGGTTTTGCAATTTCATTTTTACGAAGTGGCAACCTCCCCCACCCCCTGCCGGTGGTACCCCAGCTCAGAGCCCACTGTCATCCACAGTGAGACATACAGCCTCCTGCTGACAAAGTCCCTGCAATTCAAAGACAAACTCCCCTAGTCTGCCCCTTTTCCCAGCTGACTCCTCACCCCACAGAGTGCAGAACAACCCCCACATAGCTGGACCTTCTGGCAGCCACAGATGGCTGAGGATACGCACTTGTGCACAAAGCGATTTAATAACTGTTAGGTTGACATAATTCTGTAGTTTAGACATTCCCTTAGTATGTTATTTTGTGCAGAGATGTGAATGTAAAACATCCACCCACAAACACAGTGACTGAATTCCCCACATTCACTGTCTCCTCACTTTCCAGAAAGCTGCAAAATTCAGTTAGTTCTTGCTAGCAGAGGGAGAATCCAGGTGACACTAATGTTTATGATTGATTAAATAATATTTAGGGTTTAATTAATACATTAGAAAAATAATTAGTGATTCTTCTAAATAATACCAAAAGGTGAAAAAGAACAGAGCCAAACCTTGTCAGTAAAGTCTCTATTCCCAAAAGATCCTCAAAATATTATTAATTCTCACCCCACCTCCATAGGACTTCTGTGCATGTTTTGTGCCATTCATACAACTCTCTATTAGAAATGCTCTTTTTGGACATTCCCAGGTTTGGAAATCTGTGAAATATAGAATTTGAACAGCAAACCTGGCTTCCTGCAACAAGAGACACTTCTGTGACCAGCCATAGTCATACTGGGGGCTAACTAACCCCAGCATCACAGCAAGGATCTTTCTAGCACCCGGAGAAAAAATATGAATGAGGGTCGATGACACCACCACTTGGCTTCTCTCTTCCCCCATCTCAACACCTGGAAGATTGTCTGGAAGACAAAGATTTTGAACTGGGGAGACTGGTCCCAGGCTGACAGGGAATTCAGCCTGTGTATTAAGAACTGAAAACTGCCTGAAACATCCAGTGGGGTGCGAAAAGCTGTTTGATCAAATTCTTGCTTAGTCTGTCCAAGTTAGAATTTAGACTGCGATTCTATTTTTATTTGTTCTGTAAAGAACTTTGACCTCTGTGCCTAACACTTATAATCACTTTAAATCTATCTTTCTATCGTTAGTAAACTTACTTTAATGTTTTATACTTACTAGTGAGTTTGTCCAAAGTGCTTGGGAAAGCTGCTCACTTTACAAAAGCTGGTGCATGTCCGTTTTCTTTTGATGGAGTGGCGAACTAATTAATGAGCTTGTCCTGTTCAAGAAAAGGTCTTGTGCGGTGAAAGACGGTACACTTCTGAGGTGCAAGGCTAAGGCCTGGGGAGATTTGCCGGTGACTCTCTCTGTACAATTCGTGAATGGCTTATAAAGAATTCATGCAACTTAGGTGGGTGTTTCTCTGCATGTTGTTGGCTGAGTGATCCCAGCACCAGGACGGCTTTTGCTGCTTGCCACGAGCACAGCATTATAAGAGAGAGCCCAGGCTGGAGAGTTAAGGGAGCACAGTGGTCCCACAGTTCCAGGTTGTACCCCACGGATCCTGTCACACAGAAATCCTACTGTGACCAGCCGTGGTCATGTTGCGCTTAGTACTCTGCCCTATTGCTACAACAGCCACAGATGCAAGATGGGTTATAGCAACCTTGACCTTGTTTCCATGTTTAGGTGGTTCTCATCTAAATCTTCGAGCAGCTCACAGTAATATCCCAAGCTCCCCAAGTCCCACTGACAGCTGAGCTTTACCTCCCCATGGAGACAGTGGGTGGTGGGTGAGTTTGTACCCAAATAACTGACAGAGCCAAGCAAGGTGCAAAGAAATGTTTGCTTCTGTCACTAGGTCTCTGTTTTTCTTTATTACTCACTCTCCCTTTCTGTGACAATGAGCAATGGTAAGAAAACAGCTTGAAACTAGGTGTTAGCTACGTTTGGATGACAAATTTAAAACAATCACAATGCCTTCTAGTGTGACACTGACACTATCAGAGTCTTACCTTTCATTCACACTACATTAATAAATGTTTCCCTGAAGTGCATTGCTATGATTATTTCATTGGCTCCTACAGTGATACCTCCTGCCCCTTCTGGATGATTCATTGCACTATTTGGAACCTCCACCTAAAATCACCCCCTTCCTGGGAGCAAGATTCAAAACTGCCCAAGGAAACCCCATTGGGTTTCAAGTGCAGCGTAGGCAGGGAGGTGAGGAGACTGCACAGGGGTCTCTGAGCTCCTTCTTTGTCACAGGGAGTGGGGTCTAGTGGGCTACAGGAAGGGGTCTGGGAACCAGGACCCCTGGGTTCTATTCCTGGATGAGTGGGGCCTACTGGGTTAGAGTAGGGGGGCCTAGGCTTCAAAGAGAAAACACCTCCCTTTTCAGGACAATGCAGTTTGAAGAAACATATGGCTTCTCATTCCTTAAGTTCTGGCACCACCATGTGGCCATTTCATTTAACTTATTATTAAAAGTTTTGGGTACTTTGCACAGAAATGTTATTTCCTGGGGAGAGTCCCAGGAGTGGAAGCTGCATTGATTTAATCTTCAAAAAAATAAACATACATAAAGGATTAAAATACTCCACAGACCTCTTGCTCCCAACCGTCCTCCCTCACTGCTGCCAGTGAATCTCAGTTCTGTCCCACAGCCCCAAGAGTTCCTGGGTGCAAGTCCTGGGCCTGGTGTGAAGTAAATGTAGGGGTGATGGAGATGGTGCAGGAGATGCAGATGTGTTGTATGATTGTTTTTCTTATTTTAAATGTATTTGATCATTTCCATGGCAAAAATATTTGTATGAGACCATGAAAAAAGGAAGAAACTATGAAAATACCCATGGAAGAGAGGGGGTTTCTGAGCTGGTGTAGAGATGGAGATTTTCATGAAACAGGGAGAGACCAAAGTAGGGCCTTTATCTGGAGCAAAATGGGAGGTTTTTTTGTGCAGTTTCATTTTAACCAGCCCCACGTTCTGTAGTCCCTAGTGACCCCACCCCAACATGTGACCTAGAGCCTCCCCACTGGCAAATTTCAGAGTAACAGCCGTGTTAGTCTGTATTCGTAAAAAGAAAAGGAGTACTTGTGGCACCTTAGAGACTAACCAGTTTATTTGAGCATGAGCTTTCGTGAGCTACAGCTCACTTCATCACCTGTGAGAGCCCCACTGGTCTGGCCCTCCTCCCCACTGTAAAACTGCTTAGCCCCCAGCGCTCCCACTCCTAGCTGGATCTCCTGGGAGGCAGAGCTCTCTGCAGAACTGCCGTGGTTGCCCTTCTGGGTGTCTGTTCAAGGACGGCTACTGGCTTCTCCTGAGAATGCAGGGGAGAAATGACTCGCCCTTCTCTAGATTCTCTCCTGTGGGCTCTGAGAAGCAGGATAGGGCCTGTATGGTAACATCCATGCAACGTTCCCCTTTCATCCCAGCCCTGGGATGTTGCCAATAGCCCGCTGTCCCCTGGCAGCAGAAAAGGCTGTTTCCCACCTTCCAGGAGACACCAGCCTGGGATTAAAGTCAGCTTCAGGCTTCTCCTATCTCTCTGCTTGGAATCAAGTTAATGTTTTTATGAAGAGTTAAAGCAGCCTGAACCCCACAAGTCTGGATCAATGTCACAAGTTCACAATGTGTCCATGGAAGAGAATTTGTTAAATCCCAGATGGGTGGAGTTAAATCCCTTCTCATCCTGAGTGCTTTGCTCTTAATCCTGAGGATATTGTCCCCCCGTGGGGCCATTTCCTGCCTCTCTTTCACACAGAAGGACAATTTTCTTTGCACAGACCTAGGAACAGCAAGATCTTTCTCTGTCCCTTGTGCAAAGCAGGGTGTCAAATTCCATGGAACCTTCCTCTTCTGCAGTAGAAACAATGGACAAACAGAGGGGTCTGGGAACATTCAACCCTGGTACTGAGATGTTCCCTCCTCTCTTTCTTTATGCTGCTGTTGTTATATCATGGAATGTCTGGGATGGGGGAAAAGCTGAGTTCACTCGAGACCGAGGGATAAAAGGACCCTGAAAATCTCAGGGCCTCAGGGAAAACCCAACCCCTGCTTCCGGGATCACGGAGGTGCTGGGGATTTGAGTAGGAAATGGACTGTCTGAATTGTCCAGGTGGAGAATGAATAACCATCTACGACTAGATCCACCTCATTAACCACTGACACAGGCTAATCGTGCTGCAGATAGAAGGGAAACTGGGAGTAATTTTTTGCTGTACAGCCGTGGAAACTGTGACCCAATTGCACCACAGTGAATGTGCTGGGGAAAGCTGGACTTTACAGGTAGGTGGAAATAGTAGATCCTAGAAACACCTGGAGCTCTCCACACCACTACTGCCACCAGGGCCAGGTGTTGAGCTGCTCACAGCGCCCCCTACCACCATTACCTGCCAGGAGGGGATTGCAGCACCCCCCACCAAATGCAGGGGAGAGGACTGAGTGTATCTCTGCACCAGGGCAGGGCAAACTCTCTCTCCCCCACATATAGAATCTGGCCCTGCTGCAAAATGACCCGTATGAACCAGCAACCTCCAGGACAGCATGATTCACCCTGAGAGAGGGGAATGGGCTTCCCATGAAGGTTATAGGCCACTAGATGCTCTGGGAACAGGAGGTCTCTGAGTGTAGCACCTAGGAAGCCTAACTTGGCTGCTGGTGTAGCTCAGTGGAAGACAGCAAGGTTTGAATGTATGAAGCTCTAGGTTCAATCTCCAGGTTCTCCTGCTGCTTTGCTCATGCCCATCTGGGATGTGGCCCAGCAGTCTCCCTGCATGAATTTCAATCCTGCTCAGTGAGGGAGAAGTGCCAACTGCATGGAAGGTCTGAAGGTGAGTTTCTCCTCCTAAATCACCTGGGTACTTTTAAGATTCCCATTTACTGGGCTGCTTGATGATGAAAAAGAAGGGAGAACCCTTCAGGAGTGGAAGGAAGGGTTAAATCAGCACAGACTGAGGAGCAAGGGCACGGAGGGACAGTCAGTGCCGAGGGAGGAGAGATGTCAGTGATTTACACAAGACAGGGGACAGTGTCTCTTTAAGGGGGCAGGAGGTGAGGGCAGCTAGTTTGGGATGATTCTGACGCGAAATAGAAAAAATGCTCATCAATGAAAGATGAGATCATAGAAGGGGAAGGAGAAGGGCAGCTCCACAGGGGCCATGGTGCTCACACAATGCACAGTTAACCTGGGGAACTCTTTGCCAGAAGATATTTTGAAGGCCAAGACTAGAGCAGGGTTCCAAAAAGAACTAGAGCCGTGCATGGAGGATAGGTCCCTCCATGGCTATTTGCCAGGATGGGCCGGGATGGTGTCCCTAGCCTCTGTTTGCTAGAAGCTGGGAATGGGCAACAGGGGATGGATCACTTGATGATTCCCTGTTCTCTTCATTCCCTCTGTGGTGCCTGGCATTGGCCACTGCTGGAAGATAGAATAGTGGGCTAGATAAACTGGTCTGACGCAGTATGACTGTTCTTATGTTCAAACCACTCTTTACTGAAGAGTCGACCTTTCGGGGTACACAGAACTGAAGAAGTGCTCTGGGTTAGCTCCAAAGCTTTTCTCTTTTACCAACAGAGGTTGTCCACCACAAGCTCTTACCCTCACCCTCCTTGTCTTTCAACTCCCTTTGGAGAGAAGTGAAGTTTTCCCTTTGGGAAACTATCAGGCTGAAGCAATTGTATTGATTCTGACACTAGAATTGAAGGATAAGACAGTTACCTTTTCCATACTGGTGTTCTTCAAGATGTGATGCTCATGTCCATTCCACAATAGGTGTGCATGTTCGCCACGTGCACCAGAGCCGGAAGTTTTTCTCTTAGCACTACCCATAGGGGAGCGCCCCAGCGACCCCTGGCGTGGCGCCACCACGGCACGGTATAAGGGGTGCTGCGCATTCCCCTCACCCTCAGTTCCTTCTTGCCAGACAACTTCAACAGAGAGGAAGGAGGGCAGGAAGTGGAATGGACATGAGCAACACATCTCAAAGAACGCCAGTTATGGAAAAGGTAACTTTCTTTTCTTCTTCGAGTGATTTCTCATGTGCATTCCACAATAGGTGATTCCAAGATATAGCTGTTGGAAGGGTAGGAGTTCACAGACACTCAGGATGGAGCACTGCTCTGCCGAACCTGGCGTCCTCCCTAATCTGGGAGATGATTGCATAAAGCGAGATGAATGTGTGGACTGAAGACCATGTGGCAGCCCTACAAATGTCCTGAATAGGGATGTGAGCCAGAAAGGCAGCCGACGAGGCTTGCGCCCTAGTCAAGTGTGCCCTCACAATCGGTGGTGGGGGAGCTCCCACCAGATCATAACAAGTAGGGATACATGAAGTGATCCAATTGGAGAGCCGCTGAGTGGAGATCGGCCAACCTTTCATGCACTCGGCCATGGCGATGAACAGCTGCAAAGACTTCCTGAACTGTTTTTTATGTTCTAGGTAAAAACCCAGAGCCCATCTTACATCTAGCATGTGAAGGTGGCGCTCCTCACTGGACACGTGGGGCTTGGGACAGAGCACCAGCAGGAAAATGTCCTGGCCCATATGATAGGCAGAGACCACCTTGGGAGGAACGACGGGTTTGGAGGTCAGGGCCCGGAGCTCCAAGACACTCCTAGCAGACGTGATTGCCACAAGAAAGGCTACTATCCATGAGAGGTAGGACCAGGAGCATGTAGCAAGCTGCTCAAATGGAGGTCCCATTAGCCTGGCTAGAACCAAGTTCAGGTCCCACTGAGAGACCGGGGGGGTCTAACATAAGGAAAAAGGAGATCCAAGCCCTTAAGGAATCAACTGGTCATGGCATAAGAGAATATGGTGCGGCCCTGTACCAGCAGGTGAAAGGCCGATACGGCTGCTAAATGCACCTTGACAGAGATGAAGGAGGTAATCCAGTATAAGCCAGATCAGGGTAGCCACTGGTGAGATGCCCCAGTAGGCAGCCCACCAGGAAAACCGAGACCATTTTTCCAGGTAGGCCTGATGCATGGAGGGTGACTCCGTTCGAGCAAGTCCTCTCCTCCTGGCCTAACCCCTGAGCAGCCACGCCGTGAGGTGGAGGGCTGCTAGGTTGGGGTGGAGAAGGTGACCTTGGTCCTGGGCGAGAAGGTCCAGGCGGGTTGGCAATGGCCACGGCGGGGCAGCTGCCAAGCTCGTGAGAGTCCCGTACCAGTGCTGTCTGGGCCACACCGGGGTGATCAGAAGGACACAAGCCCTGTCCGTCTTTATCTGGCAAGACCTTGCCGATCAGCGGAATTGGGGGAAAGGCATAGAAAAGCTGACCAGACCAGGACAGAAGGAAGATCGCGCCCATGCCCAGCCCTCCCCTGGAGCAGAAATGGGTACAGCGGTGGTTCTCTTTGGTCGCAAAGAGGTCCACTTGGGGAGTGCCCCACGTTCAGAAAATCCTGTGCACCACCTCCATGTGCAGTGACCATTCGTGCTGAGAGGAGAAGTCCCGGCTCAGCCGAGCCGCCTGAGAGTTTCAGACACCCTGTAAGTGGTGGGCTTCCAAGTTGCTATCATGGGCTATACAGAAGTCCCACAGCCTGAGGGCTTCCTGGCAGAGGGCTGAGGAGCAGGCCCTGCCTTGCCTGTTGATGTAGAACATCGAGGCTGTGTTTTCCATGAGAACTCTGACCACTCTGCCTGCTAGGCACGAGCAAAAGGCCACGCAGGATAGACGGACATTTTTGTGCAGGGCGTGTTCCTGTGCAGACCACAGACCTTGGGTCTGGAGGTTTCCCACATGGGCTTCCCACCCCAAGTCCAACGCATTGGACGCCAACGCTACAGTCAGGAGCTGATCCCTGAACGAGACCCCTTAGAGCATGTTCTCCGGGGTGGACCACCAGTGGAAGGAGGCTAACACAGTCTCGGGAACAGAAGGGAAGGTCAGGAGGATCTCTGGTACAAACTGGTAAGTCATTCCCAGGCATCCCATCAAACCAGGCACTTACCCGCCCACTTGCCCTTAGAGTCCTGGGGTGGAGACCGCAACTGCCGTTGTCGGTGCTTTTTATAGTCCCTTGACTTTTTATAAGGGGGCTCTTATCTGGAGTGGATGGCCTGACTGGGGGCCTGCTGTGGTTTGAATTTGGTCCTGGCCAGGGCCGGGACATAGAGACCAAGTCTTTAATGTCGTGCAGGAGTCCTTAAGACAGTGTTACTTTATGTCTGTTCCATGAACAGGGCCTTGCCATCGAATGGGAGGTCCTGCAAGGAGTTCTGCACCTCGCTGGACGACCCTGATAACAGCAGCCATGACACTCTCCTCATGGACACAGTAGAGGCCATAGATCTTGCAGTCATATCCGCAGAGTCTGAGGCTGCCTGAAGGACCACCCTGGTGGCAGCTGTGACCACCTCGACCAGAGCCTTAAACTCAAGGCTGCTGCAACCACTAGTAAAACTAGGCAGTCTCCCAGGGCGCAAAGTGGTTGGGGGCACCAAAAAGTGGTGCCCTGGCTCGGCAGGGAGGAGCTGCCAGGGGGGAGGGATAGCTCAGTGGTTTGAGCATTGGCCTGCTAAACCCAGGGTTGTGAGTTCAATCCTTGAGGGGGCCATTTGGGATCTAGGGCAAAACTTGGGGATTGGTCCTGCTTTGAGCAGGAGTTGGACTAGATGACCTCCTGAGGTCCCTTCCAACCCTGATATTCTATGATTCCTGCCTAGGCTGTGGCCCGGCACCCCCCCCCGGGGGGCTCCTGAAGGCTGCAGCAGATACATATGGGCGGCATTCCCTTTGTGCCCCCTGGCTCCCCACTTGCCACGCTCTGGCTCTGCGGCTCCCGGGCATGTGAGCTGCCACCGCCGCTGGGGCGTGGGGCCCTGAGCCTGCTCCGGGAGGGGCGGCGGCGGCTCACACTCCAGGGAGCCACAGAGTCTGACCGTGGTGAGGGAGGAGCCGGGGGCGCACGGGGGCCGCCGCAAGCAGCACGGGCAGGCATGCCCCCCAGATCCCCCCTGCACAGTGCTCGGGTTCTGCAGCTCCTGGGCATGTGAGCCACCGCTGCCCCTCGCACTGCCTCAGCACTCTGCGGGGGAGGGCCTGTGCGCATGGCAGTCCAGCAGTGTGTTTTGCTCCACGTGGAGCCAGCATCTGACCGGCATGAGCATGGTAAGGGGAGTCTCGGCCGGGGGGGGCAGTCAGGGAGAAGGGGGAGGGTTGGATGGGTCAGGAGTTCTGGGGGGGCCTGTCAGGGGGCGGGGGTGTGGAGAGGGATCGGAGCAGTCAGGGGACAGGGAGCAGCGGGGATTAGATGGGTCAGGGGTTCTGGGGGTCCTGTCAGGGGGCAGGGAGTGGTTGGATGGGGCGAGGGAGTCCCAGGGGTCAATCTGGGGGCAGGGGTGTGGATAAGGGTTGGGGAAGTCAGGGGACAAGGAACAGGGAGGCTTAGGTAGGGGGTGGGGTTCTGGGGGTCAGTTAGGGGCAGGGGTCCCAGGAGGGGGCAGTCAGGGGACAAGGAGAAGGGGGGGGTTGGGAGTTCTGAGAGGGGCTGTCAGGGGGTGGGAAGTGGGAGGGAGTGGATGGGGTGAGGCTATGGCAAGGCTCTCCCCCATCCTCTTTTTTGATTGTTGAAATACGGTAACCCTAGGCGTGGCGGAAGCTGGGGGGCAGACGGGGGCCGGCAACCACATGCATCCACTGCAGCCTGCAGGAGCCCCCGGGGGTGGGGGTGCCAGGCCGCAGCCTGGGCAGGAGGGACGGGAGGCATGGCTGCGCCCCTCTAGCAGCGCTGCCATCTTTGCAGGGCTGCCGCCCCCCTGCGCCATGCTGGCTCCTCCATGGCTGGGGCTTGCCGCTGCCATAAGCAGGGTGCTCTGGCTCTCCGGTGCCTCCGGAGGGCGGCTCCTCCCTGCCGAGCTGCTGCAGCAGCCCGAGCCCAGCAAAGCCAGTGAGTGGACTCGGGGTGGGGGCCGCCGGTGGGGGTGGGGAGGGCTCGCCGAGGGCCTGTGCACCCTCCAGGGGTGTTCAGGGGATTGGGAGGGGGGAACCAAGTCTGGGGAGCAGTCCCTGGACACAGCTGGCTCTTGGGGGGTCTATAAAGGCTCATTGGGATTTGCCCTTCAATGAACCAATGTGTGGGCAGGGCGGGCGCGCAAGGTGGAACTTTCACCTAGGGAGCAAAATATCCTTGCACTGGCCCTGCTTAAACTCCTTCTTATCACGCTCCTGGAGGAAGTCTGCCAATTTGGGCACTGAGCCCCACAAGTTGAAGTCATATCTTCCCAGCAGGGCTTGATGGTTCGTCACCCTTGGCTGGAAGCTCGAGGATGAATAAATCTTTCTACCAAATAAATCTAGTCTCCTCAAGTTCTTATTCTTAGGGGTAGGAGCGGGTTGCCCCTGATGCTGCTTATGGTTGACCACCTCAAGCACTAGCGAGTTGGGGGCGGGATGAGTATATAGATACTCGTTTCCCTTGGTGTGCACAAAATACTTCCATTCTGCCCTCTTAGAGATGGGGGGCAAGGAAGCTGGGATCTGCCACAGGGCATTTGAGATCTTTGTCACCCCTTCATGGAATCCCAGAGCCACCCTGGCCGGCACTGTAGCCAAAAGGACATCGAAGAGGGAGTTTGAGGGTTCCTCCACCTCCTCAGTTTGAAGGTTGAGGCTTAATGCCACCCTTTTCAAAAGTTCCTGGTGGGTTTTGGTGTCCTCCTGTGGGACAGGAGGAGGAGGAGCCATGATAGCCTCATCCGGGGAGGATGAGGATGTGGGTGTAGTGCTCTGCATCCCCACCAGTGCTGTAGGTCCCACCAGTAGATCCCCTTCTAACTCCAGGACTTGGGATGAGCGCTCCACTGACCCCTTTCTGGGGGGCTGAGAGAGGGAGGCTGAGGGCCTTTCTGAGGCTCTGGCCACCTAGCGAGCCACAACCATGGGCTGCGTCGGGACCCACAGGGCCCACTGGTACCATGGCGCTGGGCAGGAAGTCTGGTGCCACTGCTGTTGACTTCAAAGGGAGGCTGGGCTGGCATACAATCTACTGCTATCCTGGGATGAGTACGAGTGGTGGCATGACGAGCGGTGCTGAGATCGAGATCCCAGTATGGAGGAGCGGAAGTACCATCTGCAGCGGCTGCTCCGCCAACGGCTCTGACAGGCAGATCTGCAATGGCAGGGTGCCAGCGACCTACACCTGGTCTGCGGGAATGGTGCTGTGGCGGGGAACTCGAACGGGATGAAGAGCAGGAGAGGCATCGACGTCCGTACCGCAAGGGGCTTGTCACGCAGTGTGAGGGAGTCCGGGGCCTGCACCCCTCTTCCTGGGATTCACTGAGACACTCAGCCAGCCAGTAAAACAGAAGATTTATTGGACAACAGGAACACAGTCTAGAACAGAGCTTGTGGGTACACCCAGGACCCCTCAGTCAAGTCCTTCTGGTGGAGCAGGGAGCTTAGACCCCAGCCCTGCGGTTCCCTGCGTTCCACCACCCAGCACCAAACTGAAACTAACCCCCCCCTTAGCAGGCTCTCTCCTCCCGCCTTTGTCCACATTCCCAGGCAGAGGTGTTACCTCCCCCTCCCCGTCCTGGCTCACGTTACAGGCTCTCAGGTCTCCCATCCCCAGTGAAACTCCCCTGCCACATTCCCAGGTCAACACTCCCCCCTCCCTGCTGCGTCACATCTCTGCCCCCTTCGAGACTGAACTGAGCGGGGTCACTCTGACCAGTGACCTGGGGAAGTTCAGGGCCCCCTCTCCGGGACAACACATCCGCTATCATGTTGGCACTTCCCTTCACGTGGACCACGTCCATGTTGTAATCCTGCAGGAGCAGGCTCCACCTCAGGAGTTTGGCGTTGGCTCCTTTAATCTGGTGCAGCCAGGTCAGGGGAGAGTGGTCGGTGTACACGGTGAAGTGTCACCCAAAGAGATATGGCTCTAGTTTCTTGAGGGCCCACACCATGGCCAGGCACTCCTTCTCGATGGCCGCGTAGTGTTGCTCCCGGGGTAGCAACTTCTTGCTCAGGTACACAATAGGGTGTCTCTCCCCCTTTCCATCCTCCTGCATTAACGCCGCCCCCAGTCTCGTGTCTGAGGCATCGGTGAACACCATAAAGGGCTTGTCAAAGTCTGGGTTTGTCAGAACTGGGCCACTGACCAGAGCTTCCTTCAGCACCCGGAAAGCCTCCTGGCACTGCTCGGTCCAGACCACCTTGTCTGGCTACCCCTTTTTGCATAGCTCAGTGATGGGGATGGGGATGGCTATGGCGCTAAAGCGGGGCACAAACCTTTGATAGTATCCTGCCAACCCAATAAAGGCTTGGACCTGCTTTTTGGTGTGGGGAGCAGGCCAGTCTCTGATCACCTCCACCTTAGCTGGTTCTGGCTTTAGGCGGCCGCTCGCCACCGGATGGCCCAGGTAAGATACTTCAGCCATCCCCACCTTGCACTTCTCTGCTTTTACAGTCAGCCCAGCCCCCTGGAGTTGGTCCAGCACTTGTCTAACCTGGGACACGTGGTCCTCCCAGGTCTGGCTAAAGACACAGATGTCATCAATATACGCCACCGCAAAACTCTCCAACCCCCTCAGTAGCTGGTCCACCAGGCGCTGGAAGGTGGCCAGCTCTCCCTTGAGGCTGGAAGGCAGGGTCAGGAACTCATAGAGCCCCAGAGGGGTGATAAAGGCCTATTTCAGCCGGGCATCTGCATCCAGCGGCACTTACCAGCAGCCCTTTGTAAGGTCCATGGTGGTAAGGTATCGAGCTCCTCCCAGCTTGTCTAGGAGCTCGTCCGGCCTGGGCATGGGGTAGGCATCAGATACAGTGATGGCACTGAGCTTCCGATAGTCCACACAGAACCGGATTGACCTGTCCTTTTTGGGGACCAGCACCACTGGCGAGGCTCAAGGGCTGGCAGATGGCTGGATCAACCCCAAAGCCAGCATGTCCCGGACCTCTCTTTCCAGGTCCTGAGCAGTTTTTCCTGTGACTCGGAAGGGGGAGCATCTTATCGGCGGGTGCGACCCTGTCTGCACCCAGGGGACAGTCAGATTAGTGCGTCCAGGCTGGTTGGAAAACAGCTGTCGGTACGGATGCAGCACCCCTCTGATCTCAGCTTGCTGGGCAGGGATTAGCTGATCCGAGAGGGGAATTGTTTCCAGTGGGGAAACCAGCTCTGGTCCCAGGGAATAGATCTTCTAAAGGGTCATCTCCCTGCTCCTCCCAATGTCCACACACGGCCAACACCACATTCCCCCTAGCATGATATGGCTTCATCATATTCACATGGTACACCCAGCGGTGGTGCACCCGGTTCGACAGCTCCACCACATAGTTTACCTCATTGAGCTGCTTGACAACCTTGAAAGGGCCTTTCCAGGCGGCCTGTCATTTGTTCTTTCTCATGGGCCCGCGCCGTGCGGTCATACCAGACCTTCTGCTTCTTCTGGGCTCTGGCCAGATTCTCCCTGGCCAGGCCCATGAGTTCAGCAAGTCTCTCTCGGAAGATCAGGACATACTCCACCACTGACTCTCCACTGGGAGTGGCCTTCCCCTCCCATTCGTCTCTCATCAGGTCCAGGGGGCCCCTTACCCTCCTTCCATATAACAGTTCGAAAGGCGAGAACCTGGTAGACTCCTGGGGTACCTCCCTCTAGGCGAACAACAGGTGAGGTAAGTACTTATCCCAATCCTGCGGGTGCTGGTTCATAAAGGTTTTCAGCATCATCTTTAGCATCCCATTGAACCTCTCCACCAGCCCATTGGACTGGGGGTGATAAGCTGAGGCCCAGTTGTGCCGGACCCCACATTTCTCCCATAAGCACCGGAGCAGGGCCGACATGAAGTTGGATCCTTGGTCTGTCAAGACTTCCTTGGGGAACCCCACTCGGCTGAAAATGGTCAGGAGCGCATCTGCCACGGTGTCTGCTTCAATGGAAGCTAAGGGCACTGCCTCGGGGTAGTGGGTGGCAAAATCTACCACCACCACAATGTATTTCTTCCCCGACCGGGTCGTCTTGATCAGAGGTCCCACTATGTCCATGGCCACCTTCTGGAAAGGTTCCTTTATGATGTTGCCCATCTCAAAGCTGCTTTCCCCTTGTCCTGGCCCTTCCCCACCCTCTGACAGGGGTTGCAGGATTGGGAATACTGCCAGAGAGTGGTAAAGACCCCCGGCCAGTAAAAGTTCTGTAGCAGCCTCTGCCGGGTGCGCCGGATTCCCTGGTGCCCTTAGAGGAGGATGTCATGGGCCAGGTACAGTAGCTTGCGGCGATACTTCTGGGGGACCACCAGCTGCCTCCTGATCCCACAGGACTCCACTTCCCCTGGGGGAGGCCATTCTCAGTACAGGAACCCCTTCTCCCACAGGAACCTCTCCTGGCAACCTCTCCTCATGGTCCGTACCACACTGAGGTTGGCCAGGTCCCTGAGCTTCTGCAAGGAGGGATCTTTCTGCAACTTGGCCTGGAAGTCAGCAGCTGGGGAAGGGATGGGGCCTGGTTCCCTCTCATTGGCCGGGTCTGAGGCCACAGCCTCTCTGAGCTGTGCCCCTCAGCGCTCCCTTCCCACCAGGGTAGGGTCCTGCGCCTCCGGTGTGGTATCCTCCCCAAGGTCAGGGTGCAGTGCCCCTCGCCAGTTCTGGCTACAGATCACAACCAGGGAGGTCTGGGGGTTGCTTGGCCAGTCCTCTACGTCTCCCCCATCAAAAACTTAGTGGGCAAATGGTGGTGCACCTCCACATCCTTGGGGCCCTCCTTGGCCCCTCATTTCACGTGTACCCTTGCCATGGGCACCTTAAATGGGGTCCCGCCCACCCCCATCAGGGTCAGGTAGGTGTTGGGCACCACCCGATCTGGTGCCACCACCTTGGGCTGGGCCAGTGTCACCTCTGCACCTGTATCCCAGTATCCATTGACCTTCCTCCCATCCACTTCCAGGGGAACAAGGCACTCGCTCCGCAGGGACAGCCCCGCGCCCACCCTGTAAATCGAGAACCCTGAGTCCAGAGCATCCAGCCCTCTGGAGGAGCTGGCCTGGGGTACTCTTCCCTCCTGAGCAGGTGGTAAGCTGGCAGCCCCCCTTGCCTGGGTCGTCTGCCCCTTGTCCAGCTGGGTCCCCACCCAGTTAACCCTGGGTAGGTTGGGTCTGCTCAGTCTGTCCCTGAGCCTGGGGCACTGGGTCCATACGTGGCCTCTCTGGCCCCAGCGATAGCAGCTCAGGTCACGTTGGTCCCCTCGAGCAGGTCGGAGGGTCCCGACGCCAGGTGTTCCCCTTGGGAGGGAGTTCTCCCTATTTCCCTGCTGGGAGGTCCCATGGTGACACTCTCTCTGCATCGTGGGGGGCCTGTTCTTTTGGGACTCCTCCCTGCTACCCCCTGACCGACTGTTCACAAACTCGTCAGCCAGCTGCCCTGCGTGCTGTGGGTTCTTTAGCTTTTTGTCCACCAACCATAGCCTCAGGTCGGAAGGGCACTGTTCATACAGTTGCTCCAGTACAATTAGGTCAAGCAGGTCCTCTTTAGCTTGGGCCCCAGCTGTCCACTTGCGGGCATATCCCTGCATTCGGTTGACCAGTTGTAGGTAGGTGACCTCAGGTGTTTTACGCTGACTCCAGAACCTTTTCCGGTACATCTCAGGGGTCAGCCCAAACTCACGGAGCAGGGCCTGTTTGAACAGTTCGTAGTCCCCTGCCTCCGCCCCTGTCATTCGGCTGTACACCTCCACGGCTTTGGCGTCCAGTAAGGGGGTGAGAAACTGGAGCCTGTCTGCAGGGTCAACCCTGTGCATCTTGCAGGTATTCTCAAAGGCCGTCAGGAAGCTATCTATGTGCTCCCCCTCCTTACGCTGGGTCAGGAAGCACTTATAAAAGCTCCTTGCAGTCTTGGGTCCCCCCTCACCGCAGCTGGGGCCCCACTGCTCCTCAGCCTGGCCAGCTCCAGTTCATGTTGACGTTGCCTCTCCTTCTCCACCCACTCATGCTGACGCTGCTTTTCATGATCCTCCAGCTCCCGCATTTTCATCTCCCTCTCCCATTCCAGCCGCCTCCGCTCCAGGGACGGGGAGATCTGCCGGGAGGATCCCCTGGTGGCTGCCGGGGTCAGGGTACCCTCAATATTCACTGGGCTTCCCCCAACCCCTCCACCAGTCATAGGTAGGAAGGGTCTTGGGATGTCCTCAGCAGCAGTCTGACCCCTCCCAGCCCGGTCAGGCACCAGGACCCACGCTGCATTCACTGCGCGGCTTCCCTCATGGACAGGGATCGGGTCATCCAAGCGATCCTTCTCCTCCAACTGGGCAATCAGCTGTTCCTTGGTGGACCTCCCAATGCGCAGCCCCCTCTGCATGCACAGCTCCACCAGGTCACTCTTAAGGCATTTAGCGTACATCTTCCTGCTGGCCACTCGCAGGCCTGGGCAGCTTTCCGTGGTTTCCAGGAAGAACGCCTAGGGTGCCAGTCCTTCTTGAGGTCACCGCCTCTTTGCCAGGGTCGAGCTGCAGACTCCTCTGCCCCTGGGACCGCTCGCTGCAATTCCCCGGGGACCCTGTTACTGCAAAAGTCCTTCTCTCCGGTCACACACTCCCAGGGGTTAACCACCCCCTGAAACCATCTCTCTCTCAATTTTCAGCATGCCTGGTCCCCGTCAATCCCCCTTCATTTTACTGCTTCCCAGTCACTTACTGCAGGAAGCGCCGTCCTCGGGGTGCAGTAGATACCACCTCTGCCACCAGTTGTCACGGAGTGTGGGGGAGTCCAGGCCCTGCACCCCTCTTCCTGGGATTCACTGAGACTCTCAGCCAGCCAGTAAAATGGAAGGTTTATTTGACAACAGGAACACAGTCTAAAACAGAGTTTGTGGGTACATCCAGGACCCCTCAGTCAAGTCCTTCTGGGGGAGCAGGGAGCTTAGACCCCAGCCCTGGGGTTCCCTGCGTTCCACCACCCAGCACCAAACTGAAACTAACCCTGCCCCAGCAGGCTCTCTCCTGCAGCCTTTGTCCACATTCCCGGGCAGAGGTGTTACCTTCCCCCTCCCCCTCCTGGCTCAGGTTACAGGCTCTCAGGTCTCCCATTCCCAGTGAAACTCCCCTGCCACATGCCCAGGTCAACACTCCCCGCTCCCTGCTGCATCACAGGGTTACAATAGCTTCTCAGAGTCAGTGTCCTCCGGTGCCGTTTGCCCTGGTCCCAGTAGGGCATGCGCTGATCATGAGGTCTGCGTTCGCTCTAGGCGGAGTGGTGCCTGGAACCCCTGCTGCTCAGCACTGAGCCAGACAACTTGGTGGGGATCGATGGGGACCGGTGTGGGCTGCGAGTGGGATGGTCACTGTGTGGAGAACAGCGTCAGGAACCTTCCCTCGACTTGTGAGCGGTACCATCTGGGTGGTGACTGTGGAGGGCCAAGCGCTGGCTTTACTCTGGATCAGGGAGCCACTGGTTTCCGTACAACCAGTACCGGTAGACACAAAACGTCTCGAGCCGCCTGCAGGGCCTCTGGCATGGATGGCACCTGAATGTGGCCACTGGTGTCCAGGGAGATCAGCTCGGAGTGGGCTGGGCTACTCTGCTTGACTTGAGTTGGAGGCCGCGAGGCTGATGGGGATTAAGAACTGCCCAATTCAGGTCTTGTCCCTCCCACAGCCTTACCCTGGGGCCTAGGTGGGGAAGACCTCTTCTTCACCTTCTTAGGAGTTCCACGTAGACTGGGAGCAGGGCCGACTGGTGGAGGGCACCACTGGGTCACCACGCACTGATGCCACGGTGCTCGGTGCCGACTCGGAGTGGTGCAGCGGTGTCAGGGTCAGGGCTCAGAGCCGTATGTCCCTCTCCTTCTTGGTCTGAGGCTTAAAGGATCTGGAAATTTTGCAGCGGTGGCTGAGGTGGGTTTTTCCCAGACTGCATAAACAGTCTGCATGAGGATCACTCATGGGCATAGGCCCTTTGACAAGTGTTGCACGACTTAAACCCAAGGGCGTGGGGCATGCCCTGATCTGGGCGCACTTAACTATCCTAACTATGCTAATGCTACATTTTTTTTGGTAACTACAGGTACTAACTTTGAACTCAGCAAAGTCCAAAGAGGTAAAGCTGCAGCAGAGCTGTTCTGAAGCACCTTCACTAGTGGCAAGAAGGAACTGAAGGCAGGAGGAGTGCACAGCACCCCTTATACCATGCCATGGCGGCACCATTCCAGGGGTCGCTATGGACGCTCTCCTACGGGTACTGCTAAGGGAAAAAATTCCAGCACAGGTGCACGTGGCGAGCACACACACCTATTGTGGCATGCACATGAGCAATCGCTTGAAGAATATTTAATATTATAAATAAATGAGTCTAAACCTGAGCTTCCTGTTTTCAAACTGGTTTTCCCAACTCAGTTCTCAATTCTCTTCTATAAAAGCCTCCAGAATGTCTGCCCACCCCAGCAGAAATGGCAGAGAAAGCCCCTCAGTGCTGCTCTTAATCGCAGGTGGATTGTTCATTGGCAGGGGAATTGGTTTGTTTGCTGCTCAGAAAGCTGCCAGAAAAGGTGTCTGGACACCAGAACTCCCTGCTTCTTCCAGCATCCCCCTGGCTCCTTCCCTGCCCCAGTCACTGCTGGTCCTACAGGCACTTAGCCACAAGCCTTTCACAGCCTTCTCTGACAACTGCGCTGTCTCAATCTACAAGTCCTGATTTTGCGCTTCAGAGAGGGCAGATAGTTGGCTCCCTGCTTCAGCTTTTTCTAAAGGAAATCCCAGAGAAAAGAGACTGGAGCAAATTGATTTCTGGAAACCCTCCCACCCATCTAACACACACAGAGACTTTTCTAAGACATTAACTTTTCCTTCTCTTTTATGACTCTTTAATGCAGCTGGAAATACCAGTTGCTGGAGATCCTTTCCACAGAGAACACAACCACAGTGCAATGAGAAAGCTGGGGGCTGTAAGGTTGTCGTAGGTGAGTAGTTAAGGGGATGCACTAAAAATCCCCCCCTCTCCACCCCGAAGAAGCTTTGAATCTTGACGACTGTGATGCTTCAATTCCACTGCCTCAGCATCCTCAACCCCCACGGAAGGCCAGTGTAGAGTCATTACATCCCTGTTCATATTTCAGACCCCAGCCGGTGCAGCAGCCCTGCCCAGCGACTCACCATCTGCCCCATGAGAACCAGCTGGTGGGCTGCAGAGGTGCTCAGAGCGGCAGTCGCAGCTGTTGGTAGCTAATCCCCACATAAGACTTGGGGGAAGGAGCTGGGGATCACTTGTTATTTCTTCCATACATCGAGTCTCATTGTGTTTGAACACATTTCACTCTAAAACTGATTTAAATTTAAATCCCTTCCCCCATTTCTGCTTTGTAAGTGCCTCATTCCTGTACATAAAACATAAGAACAGCCGTACTGGGTCAGGCCACTGAGAACAGCTTAGGTCCATCATCTTTGGAACCCCCCTTCAGGTAGTTGAAGACTGCTATCAAATCCCCCCTCACTCTTCTTTTCTGCAGACTAAACAAGCCCAGTTCCCAGGGGCTCCTTGGAAATCATGTACCCCAGTCCCCTAATCATTTTCATTGCCATCTGCAGGACTCTCACTAATTTGTCCACATCCTTTCTGTAGCAGGAGGCCCAAAACTGGACGCAGTACTCCAGATAAGGCCTCAGAAGTGCAAAATAGAGGGGAATAATCACTTCTCTTGATTGGCTGGCAACGCTCCTACTAATGCAGTCCCATATGCCGTTAGCCTTCTTGGCAACGAGGGCACACTGCTGATTCATATCCAGCTTCTCATCCACTGTAATCCCCAGGTTCTTTTCTGCAGAACTGCTGCTGAGCCAGTCGATCCACAACCTGTAGCAGTGCATGGGATTCTTCTGTCCTAAGTGCAGGGCTCTGCTCTTCTTCTTGAACTTATTCAGATTTCTTTTGGCCCAATCCTGCAATTTGTCTAGATCACTCTGGACCCAATCCCTACCCTCCAGCACTTGGATTCTTGACATGCTTTCACAGAGGGAAGAACACATGTTCCATGATTTCATAGGGCAGAGTTTTAGGGCTATTCTGATTCATGGAACTATGCTATAGGGTACTTTCCCTGTGTGGATTTGACAGGTGGATCAACATAGGTGAACAATGTGACTCTTCTCAGGCTGCTGAGGGCTGTGAGTCTCCTTGTTGCCACCTGCCACTAGTAACAGGGATTTTTGCATTTGGCAGCTGGATGTTAATGACCAAACTCACTCAGCATGTCAAAGCGGCAAAGAGTCCTGTGGCACCTTATAGACTAACAGACGTCTTGAAGCATAAGCTTTCGTGGGTGAATACCCACTTTGTCGGATGCTCCAATACATCTGTTAGTCTGGATCTGTAAAAGCGGCAAAGAGTCCTGTGGCACCTTATAGATTAACATGGCTACCCCTCTGATACTCAGCCTGTCAGGCACTCGAGCACCCTCCTCTGAGCTACAGCAGTCCTGCCAGTTGCCAACAGAGCACCCTAGCTCCTGAGTTCCTTCAATGTGTCCCCCTCTGGCATCCAGCCCCGATCACCAGATACTCAGAGAAATCCCAGATCCTAGCTTCCTGAAGGAACAGTATATCCCAGGTTACCAGTTTTACTGTAGACCACTTCTACTGCATCACACACAGCACTTGAGTACAGTTATTGAACAAACAGAAATTTATTTAACAAGGGATAGAGATTTAAACAGAAACAAATGTGACTGATGGAAACCAACCATTACCAACAAAATGACAAAATGCAACCTACACTTTTTAATAGATACTTTTCCATCTAAGTAGATTCTCACCTCACTTCAGACTATTGCAGTGATTGCTAGTTTCTAGGACCCAGGGCCCTGCCTTACGTGAAGTGCAACTGGTTGTTAGGGATCTCCTTTTTGAATGGACCCAGAGTGTTTTTCTCCACCTTGTTATAAACTGAATCAGTCTTTTGTCTTTATTCACAGAAAGGACGATCTTCTCATTGTCATATTGTCATTTTCACTTCCACAGGATTTCGATGTCTATAGTTTGTCTTTGATAGTTTTCTATTGGCTTTTCTGGGTTGGTGCAAAGGTTGACAATGGAGCAATACATCACATAACTGGTTAGCAAGGGACTGGTGACAATTCCCTCCCACTGGAATGGGCCATCCCCATCAAGACCTATGACTGGGGTGATTCACTTTCATGAAAATACCATATGGGCATAATTTTCCATGTACTTACATTATTCCTTAAATATGACTCGTACACATCTAGCAGTGATTAGGAGTAACAATAATTTACAAGCTTTCAGTAGAGTTCTCAGTGGTATGCTTCCTGGATAAATATAATAAAATCAGTGTATTAGCTGTGGCAAGTTTGTCAGGACTGAGACAGAAGTTGCTTGTGAATAACAGTGACCCCTTTGCTAATTGGCACCAATGAGCTTTTGTCACACATGCAATGAGCTATACAGTCATACCCTGATATAAAAGAAAGGCAAGCACAAAAAATAGAGAAAGGAACAATAAGATACTAAAATGACAATGGTTGGAACTCTTCTTTTCCTTGATATTGACGGTTGACAATTGCAGCTTTCCTACCTGCTGGACACATCCTATGACAGATGTCATGTCTTTCCTTTGCAAATTAGAGAAGTGGGGAAGTCAGTGACCCTTACAGTGTAAGTGGATAAAAGGTTAGACAACTTGTCTCCTCCAGTAGTTTTCTTTTTAATAGAAATTGACTCTGAAGCTAAGCAAAATAAGTTCTATTTGAAATACAAAAAATTAAAATCTATACTGGGCCAATATTCTTATACACTCTTTCTCAAACACAGTCTCCCACCCCAACCTTTGGAATGAGGTTTTCTACCAGAACTCATTACACTACAGAGGGTAAATTAAATCAAATTAACCATCATTTGCTGTAAGACTAACAAAACAAAAAACAAGACAACTTTCAGTTTCCCAAAATAATTCAGATTATCACACAATTACTCTCTTACTCTTTAACTAATAACTTTACCTATAATTTCATTGTCATTGGAAACAACAACATATTCAAAGACCACAAATTCTCATCATATATGTTCATTTTCTTTTAATCCCCATTGCCAACAACTGAATCTTGGATCAAGTTGTGGTTTGTCCCAACATAGGTCCCAACCACTTCTGTGGGTTCATATATCTCTGGGTCTTCTGCCATGTGTGTTGATGGAAGGGGTCTCCTATGTGGGAATGTTTGCATTATGAGGAACAATACTTCTCTTTTCACACTTTTTAATCTTTCAAAGTAGGAGAAGCTAGAGGAGAAGGGATGTAAATGCATAAAACACAAGATAAAACTGTCTGGTCTACACTAAAGACATTTATCAGTAAACGTATATTGCTCAGGAGTGTTTAAAAGCCACACCACTGAGCAACATAGTAACACAGTCCAAACCCTCTGTGTAGATAGCACTACATCAGGAGGAGAGGTTTCAGAGTAGCAGCCGTGTTAGTCTGTATTCACAAAAAGAACAGGAGGACTTGTGGCACCTTAGAGACTAACACATTTATTTCAGCATAAGCTTTCATGAGCTACAGCATGAAGTGAGCTGTAGCTCACGAAAGCTTATGCTGAAATAAATGTGTTAGTCTCTAAGGTGCCACAAGCCCTCCTTTTCTTTTTATCAGGAGGAGAGCTTCTCCTGCCAACATAGCTGCTGCTGCTTCCGAGAGCTGGTCTAATAAAGTCCAGCTTGAGAGATCTCTCCCATTGGCTTCGAGCATTTGTACTAGCCGTGCTACACCAGTGCAGCGACATTGCTGCGGCTGCGCCAACATCAGCTTTATTGTGTAGCCATCGCGTCAGACACAAACCATGGAATCAGGACTCAACATGCGAGTATCCGGAAGCCTGAAATTAGAGCCTGACAGATTCATTGCCCCATTGGTTACCATTATTTCTTCAGCCTGACAGTCCTTTTTACCCAATCAGGCAGGTAGTTTGGGATCCACGGGGAAGGAATGTCTTATGAAGCACTCTCTCTTTGCATCCCACCAGTGAATGATGATTCTTCTCAGTCTAACCCTGGTATCCTCTGGAACTGTAATCAGTGACACTGCACTAGGAAGTGGAGTTGTACAAACAATTTTCCTTGGGTCACTGGTCACCATAGCTTCCTTTACTGGGGTGGAAACCAAGAACTGACTGTGTACTCTTTCAACCCAATTCTTTCCAAATCCTTGGCCTTGGTTAGGGTAAATGTACACTTCTCTGAAGTAGAATCCTTTACAAAACCACTCAAAATCTCAACAGGGTTAGTGAGGAATGGCTTCCCAAAACATGCCCAGCTTTTCTTTAATTTCATGGAACAGTTCCAGGCAAGGGACTGGATACAGGGCTGGATCAGAATCTCTGTTAGTTACCAGAGCTGGAGTTTCCATTAAAAACTAGCTATTTTTCTGCAGCTATTAGATTTCCAAAACTGATTTCATTTTATACACATTTTTAGTACCCACAAAGGATAAATACAACAAAAACCCCACTTCTATTTCCTCAACATCTGTGTCATGAAGGGCAGCATCTCCCATAATATAGGATTAGCTAGGAGAGATCTTCCCTGGGTTACAGATGATTTGGGAACCAAATACGTGGCCATTTTACCTAGTTCAAAATCACTTACCATGGAATTCTCTCCCCAGATCATCAGAGACAATATTGACAAACAATCGAGTTACACTGTGATCATATGCACTTCTTCCAATTAGCTGGGGTTCTGCTGTTGTTCACCATTTCCGAGTGGAGATTTTAAATCACTTCTGTTCCTTTGTTAGCATGTCCAGTAAATTGGAGAGTTCTCCCCTGTTGACAGAACTGCACTTGAACTTTCTCCATGTCATCATGGAGGGATGGGGAAAAAGCAAAGCTGAAGTGAGAAATGATGACTTTAACAAGTGGTCATTTGTCTTAAATTCTCCAATATATCTGAGCTATAGCCTATCAAACTGAACGAATATCTGATTGGGTGACCAAACAGCCTTCAGGAAAGATAGAAACCCACATCACAGAGAGATAGAATACATGACAATGAAAGTGTCAAGTAAAATTTCAAAGCAGGTTACATCTGATTATTCAGAATCAGGACAAGAGATTCTCCGATCACATTCTCCTCTGATCCATTCAAACATACTTCACTCAGCACTGTCTCAATAGTCAGTTATGTTATTTACAAAATTTTTACTATCCTAGCGTCCAAATAATGGGCACGCCGGGGGGGGGGGGGACAGCCACATTGCCAGAAGTGGCTTTACCAACAGGTGGACCCGGCAATTTAAACTCCAAATGATTATACTGTTTTTGGGATCCATTTGAATTCCCCTCCCAGGTCTTTGACACTTTCATCTCCAGTCATAGCGACTCTGATATAGGATTAAAGAAGTCAAAGCATCATCTCCAAGCACAGACAGCCGAGAACTCTTCCTCACATGGCACTTTGAGAAGTGGAGGGATAGAATGTGACTAAGATAAACTCTGCATGGCTCAGACAAAAGGTAACCGTTCTGCAGTGATGGGGAAGGAGGGAATCTCTGAGTCACTCCATCTCCTTGCAGTGTCACAGAGGCTGAAATGACACTTCCCCCCTGCCCCTGCTCCTGTTCATTTAAATATAATCTGAAAAGTTCCCAGTATAGCTGCTCTTCAGCAGAACCCAGAGCAACGTGAGAACAACTGGCAATGATACAATTTGTATCATTGGTGACTCTAACAATAACTGCAACAGGAGGAATGGTATAAATGTGATGCTTCCTGGTTCCCTGGTAGGAAGGGCACACTTGAATTACTCATGGGACAACTGAGTTGATAGAAAGAACCAATGTGTCAACGTCAAAACAGGGCGAACTGCAAAAGGCAAAAATGGACCACTCCTCTGGACAAGCTGAGGGATAACGGTGCTGCAAACAGTTCAAACAGCTTCAAAAGTTACTATTTGGGAATCAGGAAAAGTATTAAAGAAAAAAAAGTACGGATAGCCCTAGAGGTTTTTATGGTGTTGATCTCCCTTGCAGATTCTCTGATGGCTAACATGGGCTGAGTGCCAAGAGAAGGTTTTCCCACACTCACGGCATTCATAGGGCCTCTCCCCTGTGTGGATTCTCTGATGCCTAATAACGTGTGAACTGTGTTTGAAGGTTTTCCCACACTCACAGCATTCATAGGGCCTCTCCCCTGTGTGGATTCTCTGATGTCTAATAAGTGTAGAGCTGCGACTGAAGGTTTTCTCACACTCACGGCATTCATAAGGTCTCACACCGGTGTGGATTTTCTGATGTTCAGAAAGGGCTGAGCTGGTAGTGAAGGTTTTCCCACACTCACGGCATTCATAGGGCCTCTCGCCTGTGTGGATTCTCTGATGTTGAAAAAGGGCTGAGTTGGTAATGAAGCTTTTCCCACACTCACGGCATTCATAGGGCCTCTCCCCTGTGTGGATTCTCTGATGTTCAGAAAGGGCTGAGTTGGTAATGAAGCTTTTCCCACACTCCCTGCATTCATAGGGCCTCTCCCCTGTGTGGATTCTCTGATGTTCAGAAAGGGCTGAGCTGGTAGTGAAGGTTTTCCCACACTCACTGCACTCATAGGGCCTCTCCCCTGTGTGGATTCTCTGATGCCTAATAAGGGCTGAGCTGCGACTGAAGGTTTTCCCACACTCACGGCATTCACAGGGTTTCTTACCTGTGTGGCTTCTCTGATGGTTTATAAGGGCTGAGTCGTGTTGTAAGTTTTTCCCACACTCAGTGCATGTATTGTTTCTCTTTCCCCTGAGGATTTCCTGCTGTGTTGTGTTTTCCTTGAGGCCCTTCTGAGTTCCCTGACATGAAATTAATTTTCCCACTTTCTCCCCTGGCTGGTTTCCCTGCTCTCTTTCTGGTCTGTGCTGAATCTCACAGGATTTTCCCTGCTCATGACTCCTGGACACATTCCTTTCCGATCTTTGTGATAGTGCTCTGTCTTTATCCACTTGCTCAAGATTTTCCTGCTGAGAATTCTGCTCTTCTTTCTCACATACCATTGCATCACCTGCTGTGATAGAAACAGAAACTTCAAACAGGGACAGAAAGGGGAAGGCCAAACCAAAACAAGTGCTGGAGACAAGTCAAGTAAAAATCAGGAACACAACTCCCCCAAACTCTTCCCCAAATGGAGTAGTAGGATTTTATGTTTATATTTCATATAATTTAGAATGAAGGATAAAGAATAAGAACGTCGCATGTATTAAATGCATTGGTGTATGATCTGATCATATCCTGCCAGCCACCCTTTTTGAATAACAGAAAGGAATGGCCTAATGGGCCAACGGATAGAGATACATCAGCCAGAATCTGTGTCTGGACTGATTTCAAGGCAGTAACAGACCTTTGAGGGTCACCAATTTGTTGTAGATTTAGCATTTTTAAATAAGTAAAAGAATGCCATGATTGTTTTCTTTTGCATTGCAATTTGATATTCCTGTTTAAAATTGTGTGTGTAAATTAATTCTATTTTGTGTGTGAATGAGGAATATACGTGTTAAGAGGTAAGTGTGAAGGCCATCACTGAACCAGATGTACGAGGGAGGAACCGGAGACAGACACAAGGGCACCAGAAGGCTGCAACTCGCCCCTAGTGAAAAGTCAGAGGAGGGAAGATTGATGACTCTAAAGATGAGACAGGCCCCTATCAATGGGGACAAGACAGCTGTGATCAAAACTAGCATGGGATAACTCCCTGAGGGACTTGATGAAAGAACAAGATAAAGGATGAGCAGGACAATTTAAGAAAATAAGCACTCATCAAACAACAATTGATTACAGCAAGACAGTGCAAAACTCATTGGTCTCAACGAAGGAAAATCAGTATATAAACAGGGGGCCTTGCCATGAAACTTTGGGTTCGTCCTGCCAAGACTTGTCTGGAGCATCATGTCATGACCAACAGAACCCGGCTCCTCCCTACCCGTGATCAACCTTGCTGGCTGCTAGATTGTTCCAGATTCTGGACTGGTTACTACAACACACATAAACACATTGTCCCGCCAGTCGATGGTGTGACTGAATGCATATACTAATTGTTGTATCTTCAATAAACACAGCATATTGCCTTCTCCCCGAAAATGATCCTGTGTGCTTCTTATAAGCATAAAATTTTTGGTGGAGAATTGCAAAAGGGTGAAGACATACACTGTGATTGTTGAACATACTGCTAAATATTGCTAAAAGGTATACCTTACATATAAAGTGATCAATCATTCAGGTGTGCACTCCCCCAGTCATAGAAGATCCAGGCAATAGGGGGAGGATTAGAGTTCTAGCTCTGACCTATCTGTTGGGGAAAACTATACAGATAAGGTATATAAAAACTGTCTTGGTATATATACCCCCGGCATGGTTGGCGAGTCCTATGGGCCCATGATGTCTGGGCACCAGTAATATTCCTGGCCCGGGGCCTGGGTCCTGCAATGTTTGGGGCCGTGTCTCTCCCTCAGCCCTATCTTCTGCCACTGGGTCCCTCCCTGTAGAACTGATCAAAGAAATTGTTTTTAATTGTTCACTTTATTAATATAACTTCATAAGTAAAGTTTTATGAATGAAACTACATTCATTCATAAAACCAGGTACCCCAATAATTGGCTAATTGAGTTTCACTTTCAATCCAATTGCTGCTTAAATCACTGAAACTTGCACTGCTTCAACATTGTAACTTCTGTTCACTGTTTGCCATTCCTTACACTTGTCCATGCTGTGTCCCAAACTCCATTTTAAAATGCTCACTTCATTTTTGCAAAACTCTGCTGTAATCTTATTAGTTTAGTTTTGATGTGGGAATGAGGT
>NC_134261.1:7752713-7757713 GCF_965152275.1 Natator depressus
ACCCGCTAGAGAAGAAGTCGGCGACCCAGACAGGGAGGGCGGCAGGGGTTACTGAGGCTCCAGCGAGAGGGCGGTACGTGGGTCCCACCGACAGCCGACGGAGGCTCCAGCACCCGGGGCCCGCGCCCCGGAGCGTGCCTGGAGAAGGACCGTCGGGCACGGCGGGGGACCGCAGCGCGCCCCTGCTCGCTCTCGCGACGTGTTTGGCCCTGCCGAGCCTCGCGGCTCCCTGGGTTTTCGGACCCCTGGGTGGGCTGCCGGAGCCGCTCGACCTCGCAGGGCGGAGATCTCGGCCGGCTGGCCCCACGGCGCGGAGGGCCGGGCACGCGCCCGGGCCCCCCCCCAAAGGAGGAAAGTCCCAATCGGCCCCAGGATCCGGGGACGCGAAGAGGAAGAGGGACCCGATCCGCCTGAACGCCAGACGCCCCCTGCGGTCGGGGGCGCCGGCCCGCGAAGGACCCTTCCCGTCGCGAACGTGAGCGCCACATCGATCGGAAGGCGAGAGAGGAGCGGGCCCCCCCTCCCTCCGGGGGGCGCCGACAGTCGGAGTTCGCATCCCGGCCACCGGGCCTGCACCGGGGGTGCGAGGGGACGACGGGGTCCCCGGAGGAAAAGAGCCGGAAAAGGGGGGGCTCGGGGGGGCCGGGGGCCGCCCCACCTGCCAACGTGCCCCTGTCCCCCCTCACAAGATCGGGTACAACGCGCAGATTGGTCCCCGAGGCTCATCTCTGGTTCTCACAGGTTCCGAAAAACCTGTTCTCAGAAATCTCCTCGCACCCGTCAAAATGAACTAGTCGAAAAATCCAACCGCCAATTTAGGGGGACCAATCTGAAATCCTATCCGACCTCCTGGTTCTCTCGGTCGGCCGAGGGCACTTTTGGCGACCCCATCCGGACTTCCGTGAGACTGCCGGCCATCAGGTCAACCCGTCACTTTGAATGGGGTTGACCTGATGGCCGAGCAGGGACTTAGACATTTTTTCAGCCTTTTCCTCGGGGTTGACCTGGTGTCCCGGGGGGACTTAGACATTTTTTTCAGCCTTTTCCTCCGGGTTGACCTGGTGTCCCGGGGGGACTTAGACATTTTTTCAGCCTTTTCCTCCGGGTTGACCTGGTGTCCCGGGGGGACTTAGACTTTTTTTCAGCCTTTTCCTCCGGGTTGACCTGGTGTCCCGGGGGGACTTAGACTTTTTTTCAGCCTTTTCCTCCGGGTTGACCTGGTGTCCCGGGGGGACTTAGACATTTTTTTCAGCCTTTTCCTCCGGGTTGACCTGGTGTCCCGGGGGGACTTAGACTTTTTTTCAGCCTTTTCCTCCGGGTTGACCTGGTGTCCCGGGGGGACTTAGACTTTTTTTCAGCCTTTTCCTCCGGGTTGACCTGGTGTCCCGGGGGGACTTAGACTTTTTTTCAGCCTTTTCCTCCGGGTTGACCTGGTGTCCCGGGGGGACTTAGACTTTTTTTCAGCCTTTTCCTCCGGGTTGACCTGGTGTCCCGGGGGGACTTAGACATTTTTTTCAGCCTTTTCCTCCGGGTTGACCTGGTGTCCCGGGGGGACTTAGACTTTTTTTCAGCCTTTTCCTCCGGGTTGACCTGGTGTCCCGGGGGGACTTAGACATTTTTTTCAGCCTTTTCCTCCGGGTTGACCTGGTGTCCCGGGGGGACTTAGACATTTTTTTCAGCCTTTTCCTCCGGGCTGACCTGGTGGCCGAGCGTCTCGCCGTCCGCGGCCGGAGCTAGAGATGCCCCCCCCCCCCCAGGCCAGCCTGCGAAGCCGCGGCCAGGATCGGGCCCCTGGAAGTCTGACTAAAAATTTTCACCGACCCCAAAAACGGTTAGGGGGGGCCTCATAAAGCCTCCGGAGCGAAAAAAAAAAAAACGGAAAAAAGGATCGGGCCCACCCGAGGCAGGGGAGTCAGTAAGGGAAAGGGGACGAGGCGGCCCGGAGCCGGGTGCCCGGAGCCGGGTGCCGGCGGCCAGGATCGGGCCCCTGGAAGTCTGAAAAATTTTTTTCACCGACCCCCAAAGTGGTATTGGGGGGGGCTCATAAAGCCTCCGGAGCGAAAAAAAAAAAAAACGGAAAAAAGGATCGGGCCCACCCGAGGCAGGGGAGTCAGTAAGGGAAAGGGGACGAGGCGGCCCGGAGCCGGGTGCCCGGAGCCGGGTGCCCGCGGCCAGGATCGGGCCCCTGGAAGTCTGAAAAAAAATTTTTCACCGACCCCCAAAGTGGTGTTGGGGGGGGCTCACGAAGCCTCCGGAGCGGAAAAAAAAAAACGGAAAAAAGGATCGGGCCCACCCGAGGCAGCGGAGTCAGTAAGGGAAAGGGGACGAGGCGGCCCGGAGCCGGGTGCCCGGAGCCGGGTGCCCGCGGCCAGGATCGGGCCCCTGGAAGTCTGAAAAAAAAATTTTCACCGACCCCCAAAGGGGTGTTGGGGGGGGGCTCATGAAGCCTCCGGAGCGAAAAAAAAAAACGGAAAAAAGGATCGGGCCCACCCGAGGCAGGGGAGTCAGTAAGGGAAAGGGGACGAGGCGGACCGGAGCCGAGTGCCTACGGCCATACCGGACGGAAGGCCCCCGATCCCGTCCGATCTCGGAAGGTAAACCGTCCCGGGCCTGGCTAGTACTTGGATGGGTGACCGCCTGGGAATCCCAGGTGCCGTAGGCAGCTTTTCCCGCTGCGAGCCAGCTCTCTCCTTTTCTGGGGAACAAGGGCAGGGTCGCCCTGCCAGGGGCCCTGGGGCTGAAGTCCCTGCCGGCCACCAGGTCAACCCGGAGCCTGCCCCTCTGCGGCCAGCAGGTCAACCCCATACCGGCAGGGGGTTGACCTGGTGGCCGGGAAGCAGAGCGGCCAGCAGGTCAACCCCATACATTCAGCGGGTTGACCTGGTGGACGGGAAGGAAAGCGGCCAGCAGGTCAACCCCATACTTTCAGCGGGTTGACCTGGTGGCCGGGAAGGAAAGCGGCCAGCAGGTCAACCCCATACATTCAGCGGGTTGACCTGGTGGCCGGGAAGGAAAGCGGCCAGCAGGTCAACCCCATACATTCAGCGGGTTGACCTGGTGGCCGGGAAGGAAAGCGGCCAGCAGGTCAACCCCATACATTCAGCGGGTTGACCTGGTGGCCGGGAAGGAAAGCGGCCAGCAGGTCAACCCCATACATTCAGCGGGTTGACCTGGTGGCCCGAAAGCAAACCGGCCACCAGGTCAACCCGGAGCCTGCCCCCGCGGGCAGGGGCCAAGCGGACCCCCCTCCGCCCGGGCTTGCCCTGCTCCGAGCCGGGGCTTAATCCCCGTCCGGCCACCAGGTCAACCCGGAGCCTGCCCCTCTGCGGCCAGCAGGTCAACCCCATGCCGGCAGCGGGTTGACCTGGTGGCCGGGAAGGAAAGCGGCCACCAGGTCAACCCCATACTTTCAGCGGGTTGACCTGGTGGCCGGGAAGGAAAGCGGCCACCAGGTCAACCCCATACTTTCAGCGGGTTGACCTGGTGGCCGGGAAGGAAAGCGGCCAGCAGGTCAACCCCATACATTCAGCGGGTTGACCTGGTGGCCGGGAAGGAAAGCGGCCAGCAGGTCAACCCCATACATTCAGCGGGTTGACCTGGTGGCCGGGAAGGAAAGCGGCCAGCAGGTCAACCCCATACATTCAGCGGGTTGACCTGGTGGCCGGGAAGGAAAGCGGCCAGCAGGTCAACCCCATACATTCAGCGGGTTGACCTGGTGGCCGGGAAGGAAAGCGGCCAGCAGGTCAACCCCATACATTCAGCGGGTTGACCTGGTGGCCGGGAAGGAAAGCGGCCAGCAGGTCAACCCCATACATTCAGCGGGTTGACCTGGTGGCCGGGAAGGAAAGCGGCCAGCAGGTCAACCCCATACATTCAGCGGGTTGACCTGGTGGCCGGGAAGAAAAGCGGCCAGCAGGTCAACCCCATACATTCAGCGGGTTGACCTGGTGGCCGGGAAGGAAAGCGGCCAGCAGGTCAACCCCATACATTCAGCGGGTTGACCTGGTGGCCGGGAAGGAAAGCGGCCAGCAGGTCAACCCCATACATTCAGCGGGTTGACCTGGTGGCCGGGAAGAAAAGCGGCCAGCAGGTCAACCCCATACATTCAGCGGGTTGACCTGGTGGCCGGGAAGGAAAGCGGCCAGCAGGTCAACCCCATACATTCAGCGGGTTGACCTGGTGGCCGGGAAGGAAAGCGGCCACCAGGTCAACCCCATACAGGCAGCGGGTTGACCTGGTGGCCCGAAAGCAAACCGGCCACCAGGTCAACCCGGAGCCTGCCCCCGCGGGCAGGGGCCGGCATACCCCCGTCCGTCCGGGGTCGCCCTGCCCCGGGCTCCGGGCTTAAGTCCCGAGCGGCCACCAGGTCAACCCGGAGCCTGCCCCCGCGGGCAGGGGCCGGCGGACCCCCGTCCGTCCGGGGTCGCCCTGCCCCGGGCTCCGGGCTTATTCCCCGTCCGGCCACCAGGTCAACCCGGAGCCTGCCCCCGCGGGCAGGGGCCAGGCGGAGCCCCGTCCGTCCGGGGTCGCCCTGCCCCGGGCTCCGGGCTTAAGTCCCGAGCGGCCACCAGGTCAACCCGGAGCCAGCCCCCGCGGGCAGGGGCCGGCGGAGCCCCGTCCGTCCGGGGTCGCCCTGCCCCGGGCTCCGGGCTTAATTCCCGTCCGGCCACCAGGTCAACCCGGAGCCTGCCCCCGCGGGCAGGGGCCAGGCGGACCCCCGTCCGTCCGGGGTCGCCCTGCCCCGGGCTCCGGGCTTAATTCTCCTCCGGCCACCAGGTCAACCCGGAGCCTGCCCCCGCGGGCAGGGGCCAGGCGGACCCCCGTCCGTCCGGGGTCGCCCTGCCCCGGGCTCCGGGCTTAATTCTCCTCCGGCCACCAGGTCAACCCGGAGCCTGCCCCCGCGGGCAGGGGCCGGCGGACCCCCGTCCGTCCGGGGTCGCCCTGCCCCGGGCTCCGGGCTTAATTCCCGTCCGGCCACCAGGTCAACCCGGAGCCTGCCC
>NC_134261.1:7770213-7772713 GCF_965152275.1 Natator depressus
TTTTTTCAGCCTTTTCCTCCGGGTTGACCTGGTGTCCCGGGGGGACTTAGACATTTTTTTCAGCCTTTTCCTCCGGGTTGACCTGGTGTCCCGGGGGGACTTAGACTTTTTTTCAGCCTTTTCCTCCGGGTTGACCTGGTGTCCCGGGGGGACTTAGACATTTTTTTCAGCCTTTTCCTCCGGGTTGACCTGGTGTCCCGGGGGGACTTAGACATTTTTTTCAGCCTTTTCCTCCGGGCTGACCTGGTGGCCGAGCGTCTCGCCGTCCGCGGCCGGAGCTAGAGATGCCCCCCCCCCCCCAGGCCAGCCTGCGAAGCCGCGGCCAGGATCGGGCCCCTGGAAGTCTGACTAAAAATTTTCACCGACCCCAAAAACGGTTAGGGGGGGCCTCATAAAGCCTCCGGAGCGAAAAAAAAAAAAACGGAAAAAAGGATCGGGCCCACCCGAGGCAGGGGAGTCAGTAAGGGAAAGGGGACGAGGCGGCCCGGAGCCGGGTGCCCGGAGCCGGGTGCCGGCGGCCAGGATCGGGCCCCTGGAAGTCTGAAAAATTTTTTTCACCGACCCCCAAAGTGGTATTGGGGGGGGCTCATAAAGCCTCCGGAGCGAAAAAAAAAAAAAACGGAAAAAAGGATCGGGCCCACCCGAGGCAGGGGAGTCAGTAAGGGAAAGGGGACGAGGCGGCCCGGAGCCGGGTGCCCGGAGCCGGGTGCCCGCGGCCAGGATCGGGCCCCTGGAAGTCTGAAAAAAAATTTTTCACCGACCCCCAAAGTGGTGTTGGGGGGGGCTCACGAAGCCTCCGGAGCGGAAAAAAAAAAACGGAAAAAAGGATCGGGCCCACCCGAGGCAGCGGAGTCAGTAAGGGAAAGGGGACGAGGCGGCCCGGAGCCGGGTGCCCGGAGCCGGGTGCCCGCGGCCAGGATCGGGCCCCTGGAAGTCTGAAAAAAAAATTTTCACCGACCCCCAAAGGGGTGTTGGGGGGGGGCTCATGAAGCCTCCGGAGCGAAAAAAAAAAACGGAAAAAAGGATCGGGCCCACCCGAGGCAGGGGAGTCAGTAAGGGAAAGGGGACGAGGCGGACCGGAGCCGAGTGCCTACGGCCATACCGGACGGAAGGCCCCCGATCCCGTCCGATCTCGGAAGGTAAACCGTCCCGGGCCTGGCTAGTACTTGGATGGGTGACCGCCTGGGAATCCCAGGTGCCGTAGGCAGCTTTTCCCGCTGCGAGCCAGCTCTCTCCTTTTCTGGGGAACAAGGGCAGGGTCGCCCTGCCAGGGGCCCTGGGGCTGAAGTCCCTGCCGGCCACCAGGTCAACCCGGAGCCTGCCCCTCTGCGGCCAGCAGGTCAACCCCATACCGGCAGGGGGTTGACCTGGTGGCCGGGAAGCAGAGCGGCCAGCAGGTCAACCCCATACATTCAGCGGGTTGACCTGGTGGACGGGAAGGAAAGCGGCCAGCAGGTCAACCCCATACTTTCAGCGGGTTGACCTGGTGGCCGGGAAGGAAAGCGGCCAGCAGGTCAACCCCATACATTCAGCGGGTTGACCTGGTGGCCGGGAAGGAAAGCGGCCAGCAGGTCAACCCCATACATTCAGCGGGTTGACCTGGTGGCCGGGAAGGAAAGCGGCCAGCAGGTCAACCCCATACATTCAGCGGGTTGACCTGGTGGCCGGGAAGGAAAGCGGCCAGCAGGTCAACCCCATACATTCAGCGGGTTGACCTGGTGGCCGGGAAGGAAAGCGGCCAGCAGGTCAACCCCATACATTCAGCGGGTTGACCTGGTGGCCCGAAAGCAAACCGGCCACCAGGTCAACCCGGAGCCTGCCCCCGCGGGCAGGGGCCAAGCGGACCCCCCTCCGCCCGGGCTTGCCCTGCTCCGAGCCGGGGCTTAATCCCCGTCCGGCCACCAGGTCAACCCGGAGCCTGCCCCTCTGCGGCCAGCAGGTCAACCCCATGCCGGCAGCGGGTTGACCTGGTGGCCGGGAAGGAAAGCGGCCACCAGGTCAACCCCATACTTTCAGCGGGTTGACCTGGTGGCCGGGAAGGAAAGCGGCCACCAGGTCAACCCCATACTTTCAGCGGGTTGACCTGGTGGCCGGGAAGGAAAGCGGCCAGCAGGTCAACCCCATACATTCAGCGGGTTGACCTGGTGGCCGGGAAGGAAAGCGGCCAGCAGGTCAACCCCATACATTCAGCGGGTTGACCTGGTGGCCGGGAAGGAAAGCGGCCAGCAGGTCAACCCCATACATTCAGCGGGTTGACCTGGTGGCCGGGAAGGAAAGCGGCCAGCAGGTCAACCCCATACATTCAGCGGGTTGACCTGGTGGCCGGGAAGGAAAGCGGCCAGCAGGTCAACCCCATACATTCAGCGGGTTGACCTGGTGGCCGGGAAGGAAAGCGGCCAGCAGGTCAACCCCATACATTCAGCGGGTTGACCTGGTGGCCGGGAAGGAAAGCGGCCAGCAGGTCAACCCCATACATTCAGCGGGTTGACCTGGTGGCCGG
>NC_134261.1:7785213-7790213 GCF_965152275.1 Natator depressus
AAAGTCCCAATCGGCCCCAGGATCCGGGGACGCGAAGAGGAAGAGGGACCCGATCCGCCTGAACGCCAGACGCCCCCTGCGGTCGGGGGCGCCGGCCCGCGAAGGACCCTTCCCGTCGCGAACGTGAGCGCCACATCGATCGGAAGGCGAGAGAGGAGCGGGCCCCCCCTCCCTCCGGGGGGCGCCGACAGTCGGAGTTCGCATCCCGGCCACCGGGCCTGCACCGGGGGTGCGAGGGGACGACGGGGTCCCCGGAGGAAAAGAGCCGGAAAAGGGGGGGCTCGGGGGGGCCGGGGGCCGCCCCACCTGCCAACGTGCCCCTGTCCCCCCTCACAAGATCGGGTACAACGCGCAGATTGGTCCCCGAGGCTCATCTCTGGTTCTCACAGGTTCCGAAAAACCTGTTCTCAGAAATCTCCTCGCACCCGTCAAAATGAACTAGTCGAAAAATCCAACCGCCAATTTAGGGGGACCAATCTGAAATCCTATCCGACCTCCTGGTTCTCTCGGTCGGCCGAGGGCACTTTTGGCGACCCCATCCGGACTTCCGTGAGACTGCCGGCCATCAGGTCAACCCGTCACTTTGAATGGGGTTGACCTGATGGCCGAGCAGGGACTTAGACATTTTTTCAGCCTTTTCCTCGGGGTTGACCTGGTGTCCCGGGGGGACTTAGACATTTTTTTCAGCCTTTTCCTCCGGGTTGACCTGGTGTCCCGGGGGGACTTAGACATTTTTTCAGCCTTTTCCTCCGGGTTGACCTGGTGTCCCGGGGGGACTTAGACTTTTTTTCAGCCTTTTCCTCCGGGTTGACCTGGTGTCCCGGGGGGACTTAGACTTTTTTTCAGCCTTTTCCTCCGGGTTGACCTGGTGTCCCGGGGGGACTTAGACATTTTTTTCAGCCTTTTCCTCCGGGTTGACCTGGTGTCCCGGGGGGACTTAGACTTTTTTTCAGCCTTTTCCTCCGGGTTGACCTGGTGTCCCGGGGGGACTTAGACTTTTTTTCAGCCTTTTCCTCCGGGTTGACCTGGTGTCCCGGGGGGACTTAGACTTTTTTTCAGCCTTTTCCTCCGGGTTGACCTGGTGTCCCGGGGGGACTTAGACTTTTTTTCAGCCTTTTCCTCCGGGTTGACCTGGTGTCCCGGGGGGACTTAGACATTTTTTTCAGCCTTTTCCTCCGGGTTGACCTGGTGTCCCGGGGGGACTTAGACTTTTTTTCAGCCTTTTCCTCCGGGTTGACCTGGTGTCCCGGGGGGACTTAGACATTTTTTTCAGCCTTTTCCTCCGGGTTGACCTGGTGTCCCGGGGGGACTTAGACATTTTTTTCAGCCTTTTCCTCCGGGCTGACCTGGTGGCCGAGCGTCTCGCCGTCCGCGGCCGGAGCTAGAGATGCCCCCCCCCCCCCAGGCCAGCCTGCGAAGCCGCGGCCAGGATCGGGCCCCTGGAAGTCTGACTAAAAATTTTCACCGACCCCAAAAACGGTTAGGGGGGGCCTCATAAAGCCTCCGGAGCGAAAAAAAAAAAAACGGAAAAAAGGATCGGGCCCACCCGAGGCAGGGGAGTCAGTAAGGGAAAGGGGACGAGGCGGCCCGGAGCCGGGTGCCCGGAGCCGGGTGCCGGCGGCCAGGATCGGGCCCCTGGAAGTCTGAAAAATTTTTTTCACCGACCCCCAAAGTGGTATTGGGGGGGGCTCATAAAGCCTCCGGAGCGAAAAAAAAAAAAAACGGAAAAAAGGATCGGGCCCACCCGAGGCAGGGGAGTCAGTAAGGGAAAGGGGACGAGGCGGCCCGGAGCCGGGTGCCCGGAGCCGGGTGCCCGCGGCCAGGATCGGGCCCCTGGAAGTCTGAAAAAAAATTTTTCACCGACCCCCAAAGTGGTGTTGGGGGGGGCTCACGAAGCCTCCGGAGCGGAAAAAAAAAAACGGAAAAAAGGATCGGGCCCACCCGAGGCAGCGGAGTCAGTAAGGGAAAGGGGACGAGGCGGCCCGGAGCCGGGTGCCCGGAGCCGGGTGCCCGCGGCCAGGATCGGGCCCCTGGAAGTCTGAAAAAAAAATTTTCACCGACCCCCAAAGGGGTGTTGGGGGGGGGCTCATGAAGCCTCCGGAGCGAAAAAAAAAAACGGAAAAAAGGATCGGGCCCACCCGAGGCAGGGGAGTCAGTAAGGGAAAGGGGACGAGGCGGACCGGAGCCGAGTGCCTACGGCCATACCGGACGGAAGGCCCCCGATCCCGTCCGATCTCGGAAGGTAAACCGTCCCGGGCCTGGCTAGTACTTGGATGGGTGACCGCCTGGGAATCCCAGGTGCCGTAGGCAGCTTTTCCCGCTGCGAGCCAGCTCTCTCCTTTTCTGGGGAACAAGGGCAGGGTCGCCCTGCCAGGGGCCCTGGGGCTGAAGTCCCTGCCGGCCACCAGGTCAACCCGGAGCCTGCCCCTCTGCGGCCAGCAGGTCAACCCCATACCGGCAGGGGGTTGACCTGGTGGCCGGGAAGCAGAGCGGCCAGCAGGTCAACCCCATACATTCAGCGGGTTGACCTGGTGGACGGGAAGGAAAGCGGCCAGCAGGTCAACCCCATACTTTCAGCGGGTTGACCTGGTGGCCGGGAAGGAAAGCGGCCAGCAGGTCAACCCCATACATTCAGCGGGTTGACCTGGTGGCCGGGAAGGAAAGCGGCCAGCAGGTCAACCCCATACATTCAGCGGGTTGACCTGGTGGCCGGGAAGGAAAGCGGCCAGCAGGTCAACCCCATACATTCAGCGGGTTGACCTGGTGGCCGGGAAGGAAAGCGGCCAGCAGGTCAACCCCATACATTCAGCGGGTTGACCTGGTGGCCGGGAAGGAAAGCGGCCAGCAGGTCAACCCCATACATTCAGCGGGTTGACCTGGTGGCCCGAAAGCAAACCGGCCACCAGGTCAACCCGGAGCCTGCCCCCGCGGGCAGGGGCCAAGCGGACCCCCCTCCGCCCGGGCTTGCCCTGCTCCGAGCCGGGGCTTAATCCCCGTCCGGCCACCAGGTCAACCCGGAGCCTGCCCCTCTGCGGCCAGCAGGTCAACCCCATGCCGGCAGCGGGTTGACCTGGTGGCCGGGAAGGAAAGCGGCCACCAGGTCAACCCCATACTTTCAGCGGGTTGACCTGGTGGCCGGGAAGGAAAGCGGCCACCAGGTCAACCCCATACTTTCAGCGGGTTGACCTGGTGGCCGGGAAGGAAAGCGGCCAGCAGGTCAACCCCATACATTCAGCGGGTTGACCTGGTGGCCGGGAAGGAAAGCGGCCAGCAGGTCAACCCCATACATTCAGCGGGTTGACCTGGTGGCCGGGAAGGAAAGCGGCCAGCAGGTCAACCCCATACATTCAGCGGGTTGACCTGGTGGCCGGGAAGGAAAGCGGCCAGCAGGTCAACCCCATACATTCAGCGGGTTGACCTGGTGGCCGGGAAGGAAAGCGGCCAGCAGGTCAACCCCATACATTCAGCGGGTTGACCTGGTGGCCGGGAAGGAAAGCGGCCAGCAGGTCAACCCCATACATTCAGCGGGTTGACCTGGTGGCCGGGAAGGAAAGCGGCCAGCAGGTCAACCCCATACATTCAGCGGGTTGACCTGGTGGCCGGGAAGAAAAGCGGCCAGCAGGTCAACCCCATACATTCAGCGGGTTGACCTGGTGGCCGGGAAGGAAAGCGGCCAGCAGGTCAACCCCATACATTCAGCGGGTTGACCTGGTGGCCGGGAAGGAAAGCGGCCAGCAGGTCAACCCCATACATTCAGCGGGTTGACCTGGTGGCCGGGAAGAAAAGCGGCCAGCAGGTCAACCCCATACATTCAGCGGGTTGACCTGGTGGCCGGGAAGGAAAGCGGCCAGCAGGTCAACCCCATACATTCAGCGGGTTGACCTGGTGGCCGGGAAGGAAAGCGGCCACCAGGTCAACCCCATACAGGCAGCGGGTTGACCTGGTGGCCCGAAAGCAAACCGGCCACCAGGTCAACCCGGAGCCTGCCCCCGCGGGCAGGGGCCGGCATACCCCCGTCCGTCCGGGGTCGCCCTGCCCCGGGCTCCGGGCTTAAGTCCCGAGCGGCCACCAGGTCAACCCGGAGCCTGCCCCCGCGGGCAGGGGCCGGCGGACCCCCGTCCGTCCGGGGTCGCCCTGCCCCGGGCTCCGGGCTTATTCCCCGTCCGGCCACCAGGTCAACCCGGAGCCTGCCCCCGCGGGCAGGGGCCAGGCGGAGCCCCGTCCGTCCGGGGTCGCCCTGCCCCGGGCTCCGGGCTTAAGTCCCGAGCGGCCACCAGGTCAACCCGGAGCCAGCCCCCGCGGGCAGGGGCCGGCGGAGCCCCGTCCGTCCGGGGTCGCCCTGCCCCGGGCTCCGGGCTTAATTCCCGTCCGGCCACCAGGTCAACCCGGAGCCTGCCCCCGCGGGCAGGGGCCAGGCGGACCCCCGTCCGTCCGGGGTCGCCCTGCCCCGGGCTCCGGGCTTAATTCTCCTCCGGCCACCAGGTCAACCCGGAGCCTGCCCCCGCGGGCAGGGGCCAGGCGGACCCCCGTCCGTCCGGGGTCGCCCTGCCCCGGGCTCCGGGCTTAATTCTCCTCCGGCCACCAGGTCAACCCGGAGCCTGCCCCCGCGGGCAGGGGCCGGCGGACCCCCGTCCGTCCGGGGTCGCCCTGCCCCGGGCTCCGGGCTTAATTCCCGTCCGGCCACCAGGTCAACCCGGAGCCTGCCCCCGCGGGCAGGGGCCAGGCGGACCCCCGTCCGCCCGGGCTTGCCCTGCTCCGAGCCGGGGCTTAATCCCCGTCCGGCCACCAGGTCAACCCGGAGCCTGCCCCCGCGGGCAGGGGCCAAGCGGACCCCCCTCCGCCCGGGCTTGCCCTGCTCCGAGCCGGGGCTTAATCCCCGTCCGGCCACCAGGTCAACCCGGAGCCTGCCCCCGCGGGCAGGGGCCAGGCGGACCCCCGTCCGTCCGGGGTCGCCCTGCCCCGGGCTCCGGGCTTAATTCTCCTCCGGCCACCAGGTCAAC
>NC_134261.1:7801592-7804092 GCF_965152275.1 Natator depressus
GCCAGGATCGGGCCCCTGGAAGTCTGAAAAAAAAATTTTCACCGACCCCCAAAGGGGTGTTGGGGGGGGGCTCATGAAGCCTCCGGAGCGAAAAAAAAAAACGGAAAAAAGGATCGGGCCCACCCGAGGCAGGGGAGTCAGTAAGGGAAAGGGGACGAGGCGGACCGGAGCCGAGTGCCTACGGCCATACCGGACGGAAGGCCCCCGATCCCGTCCGATCTCGGAAGGTAAACCGTCCCGGGCCTGGCTAGTACTTGGATGGGTGACCGCCTGGGAATCCCAGGTGCCGTAGGCAGCTTTTCCCGCTGCGAGCCAGCTCTCTCCTTTTCTGGGGAACAAGGGCAGGGTCGCCCTGCCAGGGGCCCTGGGGCTGAAGTCCCTGCCGGCCACCAGGTCAACCCGGAGCCTGCCCCTCTGCGGCCAGCAGGTCAACCCCATACCGGCAGGGGGTTGACCTGGTGGCCGGGAAGCAGAGCGGCCAGCAGGTCAACCCCATACATTCAGCGGGTTGACCTGGTGGACGGGAAGGAAAGCGGCCAGCAGGTCAACCCCATACTTTCAGCGGGTTGACCTGGTGGCCGGGAAGGAAAGCGGCCAGCAGGTCAACCCCATACATTCAGCGGGTTGACCTGGTGGCCGGGAAGGAAAGCGGCCAGCAGGTCAACCCCATACATTCAGCGGGTTGACCTGGTGGCCGGGAAGGAAAGCGGCCAGCAGGTCAACCCCATACATTCAGCGGGTTGACCTGGTGGCCGGGAAGGAAAGCGGCCAGCAGGTCAACCCCATACATTCAGCGGGTTGACCTGGTGGCCGGGAAGGAAAGCGGCCAGCAGGTCAACCCCATACATTCAGCGGGTTGACCTGGTGGCCCGAAAGCAAACCGGCCACCAGGTCAACCCGGAGCCTGCCCCCGCGGGCAGGGGCCAAGCGGACCCCCCTCCGCCCGGGCTTGCCCTGCTCCGAGCCGGGGCTTAATCCCCGTCCGGCCACCAGGTCAACCCGGAGCCTGCCCCTCTGCGGCCAGCAGGTCAACCCCATGCCGGCAGCGGGTTGACCTGGTGGCCGGGAAGGAAAGCGGCCACCAGGTCAACCCCATACTTTCAGCGGGTTGACCTGGTGGCCGGGAAGGAAAGCGGCCACCAGGTCAACCCCATACTTTCAGCGGGTTGACCTGGTGGCCGGGAAGGAAAGCGGCCAGCAGGTCAACCCCATACATTCAGCGGGTTGACCTGGTGGCCGGGAAGGAAAGCGGCCAGCAGGTCAACCCCATACATTCAGCGGGTTGACCTGGTGGCCGGGAAGGAAAGCGGCCAGCAGGTCAACCCCATACATTCAGCGGGTTGACCTGGTGGCCGGGAAGGAAAGCGGCCAGCAGGTCAACCCCATACATTCAGCGGGTTGACCTGGTGGCCGGGAAGGAAAGCGGCCAGCAGGTCAACCCCATACATTCAGCGGGTTGACCTGGTGGCCGGGAAGGAAAGCGGCCAGCAGGTCAACCCCATACATTCAGCGGGTTGACCTGGTGGCCGGGAAGGAAAGCGGCCAGCAGGTCAACCCCATACATTCAGCGGGTTGACCTGGTGGCCGGGAAGAAAAGCGGCCAGCAGGTCAACCCCATACATTCAGCGGGTTGACCTGGTGGCCGGGAAGGAAAGCGGCCAGCAGGTCAACCCCATACATTCAGCGGGTTGACCTGGTGGCCGGGAAGGAAAGCGGCCAGCAGGTCAACCCCATACATTCAGCGGGTTGACCTGGTGGCCGGGAAGAAAAGCGGCCAGCAGGTCAACCCCATACATTCAGCGGGTTGACCTGGTGGCCGGGAAGGAAAGCGGCCAGCAGGTCAACCCCATACATTCAGCGGGTTGACCTGGTGGCCGGGAAGGAAAGCGGCCACCAGGTCAACCCCATACAGGCAGCGGGTTGACCTGGTGGCCCGAAAGCAAACCGGCCACCAGGTCAACCCGGAGCCTGCCCCCGCGGGCAGGGGCCGGCATACCCCCGTCCGTCCGGGGTCGCCCTGCCCCGGGCTCCGGGCTTAAGTCCCGAGCGGCCACCAGGTCAACCCGGAGCCTGCCCCCGCGGGCAGGGGCCGGCGGACCCCCGTCCGTCCGGGGTCGCCCTGCCCCGGGCTCCGGGCTTATTCCCCGTCCGGCCACCAGGTCAACCCGGAGCCTGCCCCCGCGGGCAGGGGCCAGGCGGAGCCCCGTCCGTCCGGGGTCGCCCTGCCCCGGGCTCCGGGCTTAAGTCCCGAGCGGCCACCAGGTCAACCCGGAGCCAGCCCCCGCGGGCAGGGGCCGGCGGAGCCCCGTCCGTCCGGGGTCGCCCTGCCCCGGGCTCCGGGCTTAATTCCCGTCCGGCCACCAGGTCAACCCGGAGCCTGCCCCCGCGGGCAGGGGCCAGGCGGACCCCCGTCTGTCCGGGGTCGCCCTGCCCCGGGCTCCGGGCTTAATTCTCCTCCGGCCACCAGGTCAACCCGGAGCCTGCCCCCGCGGGCAGGGGC
>NC_134261.1:7816592-7819092 GCF_965152275.1 Natator depressus
TGGTGTCCCGGGGGGACTTAGACATTTTTTTCAGCCTTTTCCTCCGGGTTGACCTGGTGTCCCGGGGGGACTTAGACTTTTTTTCAGCCTTTTCCTCCGGGTTGACCTGGTGTCCCGGGGGGACTTAGACATTTTTTTCAGCCTTTTCCTCCGGGTTGACCTGGTGTCCCGGGGGGACTTAGACATTTTTTTCAGCCTTTTCCTCCGGGCTGACCTGGTGGCCGAGCGTCTCGCCGTCCGCGGCCGGAGCTAGAGATGCCCCCCCCCCCAGGCCAGCCTGCGAAGCCGCGGCCAGGATCGGGCCCCTGGAAGTCTGACTAAAAATTTTCACCGACCCCAAAAACGGTTAGGGGGGGCCTCATAAAGCCTCCGGAGCGAAAAAAAAAAAAACGGAAAAAAGGATCGGGCCCACCCGAGGCAGGGGAGTCAGTAAGGGAAAGGGGACGAGGCGGCCCGGAGCCGGGTGCCCGGAGCCGGGTGCCGGCGGCCAGGATCGGGCCCCTGGAAGTCTGAAAAATTTTTTTCACCGACCCCCAAAGTGGTATTGGGGGGGGCTCATAAAGCCTCCGGAGCGAAAAAAAAAAAAAACGGAAAAAAGGATCGGGCCCACCCGAGGCAGGGGAGTCAGTAAGGGAAAGGGGACGAGGCGGCCCGGAGCCGGGTGCCCGGAGCCGGGTGCCCGCGGCCAGGATCGGGCCCCTGGAAGTCTGAAAAAAATTTTTTCACCGACCCCCAAAGTGGTGTTGGGGGGGGCTCACGAAGCCTCCGGAGCGGAAAAAAAAAAACGGAAAAAAGGATCGGGCCCACCCGAGGCAGCGGAGTCAGTAAGGGAAAGGGGACGAGGCGGCCCGGAGCCGGGTGCCCGGAGCCGGGTGCCCGCGGCCAGGATCGGGCCCCTGGAAGTCTGAAAAAAAAATTTTCACCGACCCCCAAAGGGGTGTTGGGGGGGGGCTCATGAAGCCTCCGGAGCGAAAAAAAAAAACGGAAAAAAGGATCGGGCCCACCCGAGGCAGGGGAGTCAGTAAGGGAAAGGGGACGAGGCGGACCGGAGCCGAGTGCCTACGGCCATACCGGACGGAAGGCCCCCGATCCCGTCCGATCTCGGAAGGTAAACCGTCCCGGGCCTGGCTAGTACTTGGATGGGTGACCGCCTGGGAATCCCAGGTGCCGTAGGCAGCTTTTCCCGCTGCGAGCCAGCTCTCTCCTTTTCTGGGGAACAAGGGCAGGGTCGCCCTGCCAGGGGCCCTGGGGCTGAAGTCCCTGCCGGCCACCAGGTCAACCCGGAGCCTGCCCCTCTGCGGCCAGCAGGTCAACCCCATACCGGCAGGGGGTTGACCTGGTGGCCGGGAAGCAGAGCGGCCAGCAGGTCAACCCCATACATTCAGCGGGTTGACCTGGTGGACGGGAAGGAAAGCGGCCAGCAGGTCAACCCCATACTTTCAGCGGGTTGACCTGGTGGCCGGGAAGGAAAGCGGCCAGCAGGTCAACCCCATACATTCAGCGGGTTGACCTGGTGGCCGGGAAGGAAAGCGGCCAGCAGGTCAACCCCATACATTCAGCGGGTTGACCTGGTGGCCGGGAAGGAAAGCGGCCAGCAGGTCAACCCCATACATTCAGCGGGTTGACCTGGTGGCCGGGAAGGAAAGCGGCCAGCAGGTCAACCCCATACATTCAGCGGGTTGACCTGGTGGCCGGGAAGGAAAGCGGCCAGCAGGTCAACCCCATACATTCAGCGGGTTGACCTGGTGGCCCGAAAGCAAACCGGCCACCAGGTCAACCCGGAGCCTGCCCCCGCGGGCAGGGGCCAAGCGGACCCCCCTCCGCCCGGGCTTGCCCTGCTCCGAGCCGGGGCTTAATCCCCGTCCGGCCACCAGGTCAACCCGGAGCCTGCCCCTCTGCGGCCAGCAGGTCAACCCCATGCCGGCAGCGGGTTGACCTGGTGGCCGGGAAGGAAAGCGGCCACCAGGTCAACCCCATACTTTCAGCGGGTTGACCTGGTGGCCGGGAAGGAAAGCGGCCACCAGGTCAACCCCATACTTTCAGCGGGTTGACCTGGTGGCCGGGAAGGAAAGCGGCCAGCAGGTCAACCCCATACATTCAGCGGGTTGACCTGGTGGCCGGGAAGGAAAGCGGCCAGCAGGTCAACCCCATACATTCAGCGGGTTGACCTGGTGGCCGGGAAGGAAAGCGGCCACCAGGTCAACCCCATACAGGCAGCGGGTTGACCTGGTGGCCCGAAAGCAAACCGGCCACCAGGTCAACCCGGAGCCTGCCCCCGCGGGCAGGGGCCGGCATACCCCCGTCCGTCCGGGGTCGCCCTGCCCCGGGCTCCGGGCTTAAGTCCCGAGCGGCCACCAGGTCAACCCGGAGCCTGCCCCCGCGGGCAGGGGCCGGCGGACCCCCGTCCGTCCGGGGTCGCCCTGCCCCGGGCTCCGGGCTTATTCCCCGTCCGGCCACCAGGTCAACCCGGAGCCTGCCCCCGCGGGCAGGGGCCAGGCGG
>NC_134261.1:7831592-7834092 GCF_965152275.1 Natator depressus
TTGGCGACCCCATCCGGACTTCCGTGAGACTGCCGGCCATCAGGTCAACCCGTCACTTTGAATGGGGTTGACCTGATGGCCGAGCAGGGACTTAGACATTTTTTCAGCCTTTTCCTCGGGGTTGACCTGGTGTCCCGGGGGGACTTAGACATTTTTTTCAGCCTTTTCCTCCGGGTTGACCTGGTGTCCCGGGGGGACTTAGACATTTTTTCAGCCTTTTCCTCCGGGTTGACCTGGTGTCCCGGGGGGACTTAGACTTTTTTTCAGCCTTTTCCTCCGGGTTGACCTGGTGTCCCGGGGGGACTTAGACTTTTTTTCAGCCTTTTCCTCCGGGTTGACCTGGTGTCCCGGGGGGACTTAGACATTTTTTTCAGCCTTTTCCTCCGGGTTGACCTGGTGTCCCGGGGGGACTTAGACTTTTTTTCAGCCTTTTCCTCCGGGTTGACCTGGTGTCCCGGGGGGACTTAGACTTTTTTTCAGCCTTTTCCTCCGGGTTGACCTGGTGTCCCGGGGGGACTTAGACTTTTTTTCAGCCTTTTCCTCCGGGTTGACCTGGTGTCCCGGGGGGACTTAGACTTTTTTTCAGCCTTTTCCTCCGGGTTGACCTGGTGTCCCGGGGGGACTTAGACATTTTTTTCAGCCTTTTCCTCCGGGTTGACCTGGTGTCCCGGGGGGACTTAGACTTTTTTTCAGCCTTTTCCTCCGGGTTGACCTGGTGTCCCGGGGGGACTTAGACATTTTTTTCAGCCTTTTCCTCCGGGTTGACCTGGTGTCCCGGGGGGACTTAGACATTTTTTTCAGCCTTTTCCTCCGGGCTGACCTGGTGGCCGAGCGTCTCGCCGTCCGCGGCCGGAGCTAGAGATGCCCCCCCCCCCAGGCCAGCCTGCGAAGCCGCGGCCAGGATCGGGCCCCTGGAAGTCTGACTAAAAATTTTCACCGACCCCAAAAACGGTTAGGGGGGGCCTCATAAAGCCTCCGGAGCGAAAAAAAAAAAAACGGAAAAAAGGATCGGGCCCACCCGAGGCAGGGGAGTCAGTAAGGGAAAGGGGACGAGGCGGCCCGGAGCCGGGTGCCCGGAGCCGGGTGCCGGCGGCCAGGATCGGGCCCCTGGAAGTCTGAAAAATTTTTTTCACCGACCCCCAAAGTGGTATTGGGGGGGGCTCATAAAGCCTCCGGAGCGAAAAAAAAAAAAAACGGAAAAAAGGATCGGGCCCACCCGAGGCAGGGGAGTCAGTAAGGGAAAGGGGACGAGGCGGCCCGGAGCCGGGTGCCCGGAGCCGGGTGCCCGCGGCCAGGATCGGGCCCCTGGAAGTCTGAAAAAAATTTTTTCACCGACCCCCAAAGTGGTGTTGGGGGGGGCTCACGAAGCCTCCGGAGCGGAAAAAAAAAAACGGAAAAAAGGATCGGGCCCACCCGAGGCAGCGGAGTCAGTAAGGGAAAGGGGACGAGGCGGCCCGGAGCCGGGTGCCCGGAGCCGGGTGCCCGCGGCCAGGATCGGGCCCCTGGAAGTCTGAAAAAAAAATTTTCACCGACCCCCAAAGGGGTGTTGGGGGGGGGCTCATGAAGCCTCCGGAGCGAAAAAAAAAAACGGAAAAAAGGATCGGGCCCACCCGAGGCAGGGGAGTCAGTAAGGGAAAGGGGACGAGGCGGACCGGAGCCGAGTGCCTACGGCCATACCGGACGGAAGGCCCCCGATCCCGTCCGATCTCGGAAGGTAAACCGTCCCGGGCCTGGCTAGTACTTGGATGGGTGACCGCCTGGGAATCCCAGGTGCCGTAGGCAGCTTTTCCCGCTGCGAGCCAGCTCTCTCCTTTTCTGGGGAACAAGGGCAGGGTCGCCCTGCCAGGGGCCCTGGGGCTGAAGTCCCTGCCGGCCACCAGGTCAACCCGGAGCCTGCCCCTCTGCGGCCAGCAGGTCAACCCCATACCGGCAGGGGGTTGACCTGGTGGCCGGGAAGCAGAGCGGCCAGCAGGTCAACCCCATACATTCAGCGGGTTGACCTGGTGGACGGGAAGGAAAGCGGCCAGCAGGTCAACCCCATACTTTCAGCGGGTTGACCTGGTGGCCGGGAAGGAAAGCGGCCAGCAGGTCAACCCCATACATTCAGCGGGTTGACCTGGTGGCCGGGAAGGAAAGCGGCCAGCAGGTCAACCCCATACATTCAGCGGGTTGACCTGGTGGCCGGGAAGGAAAGCGGCCAGCAGGTCAACCCCATACATTCAGCGGGTTGACCTGGTGGCCGGGAAGGAAAGCGGCCAGCAGGTCAACCCCATACATTCAGCGGGTTGACCTGGTGGCCGGGAAGGAAAGCGGCCAGCAGGTCAACCCCATACATTCAGCGGGTTGACCTGGTGGCCCGAAAGCAAACCGGCCACCAGGTCAACCCGGAGCCTGCCCCCGCGGGCAGGGGCCAAGCGGACCCCCCTCCGCCCGGGCTTGCCCTGCTCCGAGCCGGGGCTTAATCCCCGTCCGGCCACCAGGTCAACCCGGAGCCTGCCCC
>NC_134261.1:7846592-7851592 GCF_965152275.1 Natator depressus
GAGGGCGGTACGTGGGTCCCACCGACAGCCGACGGAGGCTCCAGCACCCGGGGCCCGCGCCCCGGAGCGTGCCTGGAGAAGGACCGTCGGGCACGGCGGGGGACCGCAGCGCGCCCCTGCTCGCTCTCGCGACGTGTTTGGCCCTGCCGAGCCTCGCGGCTCCCTGGGTTTTCAGACCCCTGGGTGGGCTGCCGGAGCCGCTCGACCTCGCAGGGCGGAGATCTCGGCCGGCTGGCCCCACGGCGCGGAGGGCCGGGCACGCGCCCGGGCCCCCCCCCAAAGGAGGAAAGTCCCAATCGGCCCCAGGATCCGGGGACGCGAAGAGGAAGAGGGACCCGATCCGCCTGAACGCCAGACGCCCCCTGCGGTCGGGGGCGCCGGCCCGCGAAGGACCCTTCCCGTCGCGAACGTGAGCGCCACATCGATCGGAAGGCGAGAGAGGAGCGGGCCCCCCCTCCCTCCGGGGGGCGCCGACAGTCGGAGTTCGCATCCCGGCCACCGGGCCTGCACCGGGGGTGCGAGGGGACGACGGGGTCCCCGGAGGAAAAGAGCCGGAAAAGGGGGGGCTCGGGGGGGCCGGGGGCCGCCCCACCTGCCAACGTGCCCCTGTCCCCCCTCACAAGATCGGGTACAACGCGCAGATTGGTCCCCGAGGCTCATCTCTGGTTCTCACAGGTTCCGAAAAACCTGTTCTCAGAAATCTCCTCGCACCCGTCAAAATGAACTAGTCGAAAAATCCAACCGCCAATTTAGGGGGACCAATCTGAAATCCTATCCGACCTCCTGGTTCTCTCGGTCGGCCGAGGGCACTTTTGGCGACCCCATCCGGACTTCCGTGAGACTGCCGGCCATCAGGTCAACCCGTCACTTTGAATGGGGTTGACCTGATGGCCGAGCAGGGACTTAGACATTTTTTCAGCCTTTTCCTCGGGGTTGACCTGGTGTCCCGGGGGGACTTAGACATTTTTTTCAGCCTTTTCCTCCGGGTTGACCTGGTGTCCCGGGGGGACTTAGACATTTTTTCAGCCTTTTCCTCCGGGTTGACCTGGTGTCCCGGGGGGACTTAGACTTTTTTTCAGCCTTTTCCTCCGGGTTGACCTGGTGTCCCGGGGGGACTTAGACTTTTTTTCAGCCTTTTCCTCCGGGTTGACCTGGTGTCCCGGGGGGACTTAGACATTTTTTTCAGCCTTTTCCTCCGGGTTGACCTGGTGTCCCGGGGGGACTTAGACTTTTTTTCAGCCTTTTCCTCCGGGTTGACCTGGTGTCCCGGGGGGACTTAGACTTTTTTTCAGCCTTTTCCTCCGGGTTGACCTGGTGTCCCGGGGGGACTTAGACTTTTTTTCAGCCTTTTCCTCCGGGTTGACCTGGTGTCCCGGGGGGACTTAGACTTTTTTTCAGCCTTTTCCTCCGGGTTGACCTGGTGTCCCGGGGGGACTTAGACATTTTTTTCAGCCTTTTCCTCCGGGTTGACCTGGTGTCCCGGGGGGACTTAGACTTTTTTTCAGCCTTTTCCTCCGGGTTGACCTGGTGTCCCGGGGGGACTTAGACATTTTTTTCAGCCTTTTCCTCCGGGTTGACCTGGTGTCCCGGGGGGACTTAGACATTTTTTTCAGCCTTTTCCTCCGGGCTGACCTGGTGGCCGAGCGTCTCGCCGTCCGCGGCCGGAGCTAGAGATGCCCCCCCCCCCAGGCCAGCCTGCGAAGCCGCGGCCAGGATCGGGCCCCTGGAAGTCTGACTAAAAATTTTCACCGACCCCAAAAACGGTTAGGGGGGGCCTCATAAAGCCTCCGGAGCGAAAAAAAAAAAAACGGAAAAAAGGATCGGGCCCACCCGAGGCAGGGGAGTCAGTAAGGGAAAGGGGACGAGGCGGCCCGGAGCCGGGTGCCCGGAGCCGGGTGCCGGCGGCCAGGATCGGGCCCCTGGAAGTCTGAAAAATTTTTTTCACCGACCCCCAAAGTGGTATTGGGGGGGGCTCATAAAGCCTCCGGAGCGAAAAAAAAAAAAAACGGAAAAAAGGATCGGGCCCACCCGAGGCAGGGGAGTCAGTAAGGGAAAGGGGACGAGGCGGCCCGGAGCCGGGTGCCCGGAGCCGGGTGCCCGCGGCCAGGATCGGGCCCCTGGAAGTCTGAAAAAAATTTTTTCACCGACCCCCAAAGTGGTGTTGGGGGGGGCTCACGAAGCCTCCGGAGCGGAAAAAAAAAAACGGAAAAAAGGATCGGGCCCACCCGAGGCAGCGGAGTCAGTAAGGGAAAGGGGACGAGGCGGCCCGGAGCCGGGTGCCCGGAGCCGGGTGCCCGCGGCCAGGATCGGGCCCCTGGAAGTCTGAAAAAAAAATTTTCACCGACCCCCAAAGGGGTGTTGGGGGGGGGCTCATGAAGCCTCCGGAGCGAAAAAAAAAAACGGAAAAAAGGATCGGGCCCACCCGAGGCAGGGGAGTCAGTAAGGGAAAGGGGACGAGGCGGACCGGAGCCGAGTGCCTACGGCCATACCGGACGGAAGGCCCCCGATCCCGTCCGATCTCGGAAGGTAAACCGTCCCGGGCCTGGCTAGTACTTGGATGGGTGACCGCCTGGGAATCCCAGGTGCCGTAGGCAGCTTTTCCCGCTGCGAGCCAGCTCTCTCCTTTTCTGGGGAACAAGGGCAGGGTCGCCCTGCCAGGGGCCCTGGGGCTGAAGTCCCTGCCGGCCACCAGGTCAACCCGGAGCCTGCCCCTCTGCGGCCAGCAGGTCAACCCCATACCGGCAGGGGGTTGACCTGGTGGCCGGGAAGCAGAGCGGCCAGCAGGTCAACCCCATACATTCAGCGGGTTGACCTGGTGGACGGGAAGGAAAGCGGCCAGCAGGTCAACCCCATACTTTCAGCGGGTTGACCTGGTGGCCGGGAAGGAAAGCGGCCAGCAGGTCAACCCCATACATTCAGCGGGTTGACCTGGTGGCCGGGAAGGAAAGCGGCCAGCAGGTCAACCCCATACATTCAGCGGGTTGACCTGGTGGCCGGGAAGGAAAGCGGCCAGCAGGTCAACCCCATACATTCAGCGGGTTGACCTGGTGGCCGGGAAGGAAAGCGGCCAGCAGGTCAACCCCATACATTCAGCGGGTTGACCTGGTGGCCGGGAAGGAAAGCGGCCAGCAGGTCAACCCCATACATTCAGCGGGTTGACCTGGTGGCCCGAAAGCAAACCGGCCACCAGGTCAACCCGGAGCCTGCCCCCGCGGGCAGGGGCCAAGCGGACCCCCCTCCGCCCGGGCTTGCCCTGCTCCGAGCCGGGGCTTAATCCCCGTCCGGCCACCAGGTCAACCCGGAGCCTGCCCCTCTGCGGCCAGCAGGTCAACCCCATGCCGGCAGCGGGTTGACCTGGTGGCCGGGAAGGAAAGCGGCCACCAGGTCAACCCCATACTTTCAGCGGGTTGACCTGGTGGCCGGGAAGGAAAGCGGCCACCAGGTCAACCCCATACTTTCAGCGGGTTGACCTGGTGGCCGGGAAGGAAAGCGGCCAGCAGGTCAACCCCATACATTCAGCGGGTTGACCTGGTGGCCGGGAAGGAAAGCGGCCAGCAGGTCAACCCCATACATTCAGCGGGTTGACCTGGTGGCCGGGAAGGAAAGCGGCCAGCAGGTCAACCCCATACATTCAGCGGGTTGACCTGGTGGCCGGGAAGGAAAGCGGCCAGCAGGTCAACCCCATACATTCAGCGGGTTGACCTGGTGGCCGGGAAGGAAAGCGGCCAGCAGGTCAACCCCATACATTCAGCGGGTTGACCTGGTGGCCGGTATTCAGAGTCGGGAAGGAAAGCGGGCCAGCAGTCAACCCCAATACATTCAGCGGGTTGACCTGGTGGCCGGGAAGGAAAGCGGCCAGCAGGGTCAACCCCATACATTCAGCGGGTTGACCTGGTGGCCGGGAAGAAAAGCGGCCAGCAGGTCAACCCCATACATTCAGCGGGTTGACCTGGTGGCCGGGAAGGAAAGCGGCAGCAGGTCAACCCCATACATTCAGCGGGTTGACCTGGTGGCCGGGAAGGAAAGCGGCCACCAGGTCAACCCCATACAGGCAGCGGGTTGACCTGGTGGCCCGAAAGCAAACCGGCCACCAGGTCAACCCGGAGCCTGCCCCCGCGGGCAGGGGCCGGCATACCCCCGTCCGTCCGGGGTCGCCCTGCCCCGGGCTCCGGGCTTAAGTCCCGAGCGGCCACCAGGTCAACCCGGAGCCTGCCCCCGCGGGCAGGGGCCGGCGGACCCCCGTCCGTCCGGGGTCGCCCTGCCCCGGGCTCCGGGCTTATTCCCCGTCCGGCCACCAGGTCAACCCGGAGCCTGCCCCCGCGGGCAGGGGCCAGGCGGAGCCCCGTCCGTCCGGGTCGCCCTGCCCCGGGCTCCGGGCTTAAGTCCCGAGCGGCCACCAGGTCAACCCGGAGCCAGCCCCCGCGGGCAGGGGCCGGCGGAGCCCGTCCGTCCGGGGTCGCCCTGCCCCGGGCTCCGGGCTTAATCCCGTCCGGCCACCAGGTCACCCGGAGCCTGCCCCGCGGGCAGGGGCCAGGCGGACCCCCGTCTGTCCGGGGTCGCCCTGCCCCGGGCTCCGGGCTTAATTCTCCTCCGGCCACCAGGTCAACCCGGAGCCTGCCCCGCGGGCAGGGGCCAGGCGGACCCCCGTCCGTCCGGGGTCGCCCTGCCCCGGGCTCCGGGGCTTAATTCTCCTCCGGCCACCAGGTCAACCCGGAGCCTGCCCCCGCGGGCAGGGGCCGGCGGAGCCCCGTCCGTCCGGGGTCGCCCTGCCCCGGGCTCCGGGCTTAATTCCCGTCCGGCCACCAGGTCAACCCGGAGCCTGCCCCCGCGGGCAGGGGCCAGGCGGACCCCCGTCTGTCCGGGGTCGCCCTGCCCCGGGCTCCGGGCTTAATTCTCCTCCGGCCACCAGGTCAACCCGGAGCCTGCCCCCGGGGCCAGGGCCAGGCGGACCCCCGTCGTCCGGGGTCGCCCTGCCCCGGGCTCCGGGCTAATTCTCCTCC
>NC_134261.1:7864092-7866592 GCF_965152275.1 Natator depressus
CAGCCTGCGAAGCCGCGGCCAGGATCGGGCCCCTGGAAGTCTGACTAAAAATTTTCACCGACCCCAAAAACGGTTAGGGGGGGCCTCATAAAGCCTCCGGAGCGAAAAAAAAAAAAACGGAAAAAAGGATCGGGCCCACCCGAGGCAGGGGAGTCAGTAAGGGAAAGGGGACGAGGCGGCCCGGAGCCGGGTGCCCGGAGCCGGGTGCCGGCGGCCAGGATCGGGCCCCTGGAAGTCTGAAAAATTTTTTTCACCGACCCCCAAAGTGGTATTGGGGGGGGCTCATAAAGCCTCCGGAGCGAAAAAAAAAAAAAACGGAAAAAAGGATCGGGCCCACCCGAGGCAGGGGAGTCAGTAAGGGAAAGGGGACGAGGCGGCCCGGAGCCGGGTGCCCGGAGCCGGGTGCCCGCGGCCAGGATCGGGCCCCTGGAAGTCTGAAAAAAATTTTTTCACCGACCCCCAAAGTGGTGTTGGGGGGGGCTCACGAAGCCTCCGGAGCGGAAAAAAAAAAACGGAAAAAAGGATCGGGCCCACCCGAGGCAGCGGAGTCAGTAAGGGAAAGGGGACGAGGCGGCCCGGAGCCGGGTGCCCGGAGCCGGGTGCCCGCGGCCAGGATCGGGCCCCTGGAAGTCTGAAAAAAAAATTTTCACCGACCCCCAAAGGGGTGTTGGGGGGGGGCTCATGAAGCCTCCGGAGCGAAAAAAAAAAACGGAAAAAAGGATCGGGCCCACCCGAGGCAGGGGAGTCAGTAAGGGAAAGGGGACGAGGCGGACCGGAGCCGAGTGCCTACGGCCATACCGGACGGAAGGCCCCCGATCCCGTCCGATCTCGGAAGGTAAACCGTCCCGGGCCTGGCTAGTACTTGGATGGGTGACCGCCTGGGAATCCCAGGTGCCGTAGGCAGCTTTTCCCGCTGCGAGCCAGCTCTCTCCTTTTCTGGGGAACAAGGGCAGGGTCGCCCTGCCAGGGGCCCTGGGGCTGAAGTCCCTGCCGGCCACCAGGTCAACCCGGAGCCTGCCCCTCTGCGGCCAGCAGGTCAACCCCATACCGGCAGGGGGTTGACCTGGTGGCCGGGAAGCAGAGCGGCCAGCAGGTCAACCCCATACATTCAGCGGGTTGACCTGGTGGACGGGAAGGAAAGCGGCCAGCAGGTCAACCCCATACTTTCAGCGGGTTGACCTGGTGGCCGGGAAGGAAAGCGGCCAGCAGGTCAACCCCATACATTCAGCGGGTTGACCTGGTGGCCGGGAAGGAAAGCGGCCAGCAGGTCAACCCCATACATTCAGCGGGTTGACCTGGTGGCCGGGAAGGAAAGCGGCCAGCAGGTCAACCCCATACATTCAGCGGGTTGACCTGGTGGCCGGGAAGGAAAGCGGCCAGCAGGTCAACCCCATACATTCAGCGGGTTGACCTGGTGGCCGGGAAGGAAAGCGGCCAGCAGGTCAACCCCATACATTCAGCGGGTTGACCTGGTGGCCCGAAAGCAAACCGGCCACCAGGTCAACCCGGAGCCTGCCCCCGCGGGCAGGGGCCAAGCGGACCCCCCTCCGCCCGGGCTTGCCCTGCTCCGAGCCGGGGCTTAATCCCCGTCCGGCCACCAGGTCAACCCGGAGCCTGCCCCTCTGCGGCCAGCAGGTCAACCCCATGCCGGCAGCGGGTTGACCTGGTGGCCGGGAAGGAAAGCGGCCACCAGGTCAACCCCATACTTTCAGCGGGTTGACCTGGTGGCCGGGAAGGAAAGCGGCCACCAGGTCAACCCCATACTTTCAGCGGGTTGACCTGGTGGCCGGGAAGGAAAGCGGCCAGCAGGTCAACCCCATACATTCAGCGGGTTGACCTGGTGGCCGGGAAGGAAAGCGGCCAGCAGGTCAACCCCATACATTCAGCGGGTTGACCTGGTGGCCGGGAAGGAAAGCGGCCAGCAGGTCAACCCCATACATTCAGCGGGTTGACCTGGTGGCCGGGAAGGAAAGCGGCCAGCAGGTCAACCCCATACATTCAGCGGGTTGACCTGGTGGCCGGGAAGGAAAGCGGCCAGCAGGTCAACCCCATACATTCAGGCGGGTTGACCTGGTGGCCGGGAAGGAAAGCGGCCAGCAGGTCAACCCGGAGCCTGCCCCCGCGGGCAGGGGCCGGCATACCCCCGTCCGTCCGGGGTCGCCCTGCCCCGGGCTCCGGGCTTAAGTCCCGAGCGGCCACCAGGTCAACCCGGAGCCTGCCCCCGCGGGCAGGGGCCGGCGGACCCCCGTCCGTCCGGGGTCGCCCTGCCCCGGGCTCCGGGCTTATTCCCCGTCCGGCCACCAGGTCAACCCGGAGCCTGCCCCCGCGGGCAGGGGCCAGGCGGAGCCCCGTCCGTCCGGGGTCGCCCTGCCCCGGGCTCCGGGCTTAAGTCCCGAGCGGCCACCAGGTCAACCCGGAGCCAGCCCCCGCGGGCAGGGGCCGGCGGAGCCCCGTCCGTCCGGGGTCGCCCTGCCCCGGGCTCCGGCTTAATTCCCGTCCG
>NC_134261.1:7879092-7881592 GCF_965152275.1 Natator depressus
GTCCCGGGGGGACTTAGACATTTTTTTCAGCCTTTTCCTCCGGGCTGACCTGGTGGCCGAGCGTCTCGCCGTCCGCGGCCGGAGCTAGAGATGCCCCCCCCCCCAGGCCAGCCTGCGAAGCCGCGGCCAGGATCGGGCCCCTGGAAGTCTGACTAAAAATTTTCACCGACCCCAAAAACGGTTAGGGGGGGCCTCATAAAGCCTCCGGAGCGAAAAAAAAAAAAACGGAAAAAAGGATCGGGCCCACCCGAGGCAGGGGAGTCAGTAAGGGAAAGGGGACGAGGCGGCCCGGAGCCGGGTGCCCGGAGCCGGGTGCCGGCGGCCAGGATCGGGCCCCTGGAAGTCTGAAAAATTTTTTTCACCGACCCCCAAAGTGGTATTGGGGGGGGCTCATAAAGCCTCCGGAGCGAAAAAAAAAAAAAACGGAAAAAAGGATCGGGCCCACCCGAGGCAGGGGAGTCAGTAAGGGAAAGGGGACGAGGCGGCCCGGAGCCGGGTGCCCGGAGCCGGGTGCCCGCGGCCAGGATCGGGCCCCTGGAAGTCTGAAAAAAATTTTTTCACCGACCCCCAAAGTGGTGTTGGGGGGGGCTCACGAAGCCTCCGGAGCGGAAAAAAAAAAACGGAAAAAAGGATCGGGCCCACCCGAGGCAGCGGAGTCAGTAAGGGAAAGGGGACGAGGCGGCCCGGAGCCGGGTGCCCGGAGCCGGGTGCCCGCGGCCAGGATCGGGCCCCTGGAAGTCTGAAAAAAAAATTTTCACCGACCCCCAAAGGGGTGTTGGGGGGGGGCTCATGAAGCCTCCGGAGCGAAAAAAAAAAACGGAAAAAAGGATCGGGCCCACCCGAGGCAGGGGAGTCAGTAAGGGAAAGGGGACGAGGCGGACCGGAGCCGAGTGCCTACGGCCATACCGGACGGAAGGCCCCCGATCCCGTCCGATCTCGGAAGGTAAACCGTCCCGGGCCTGGCTAGTACTTGGATGGGTGACCGCCTGGGAATCCCAGGTGCCGTAGGCAGCTTTTCCCGCTGCGAGCCAGCTCTCTCCTTTTCTGGGGAACAAGGGCAGGGTCGCCCTGCCAGGGGCCCTGGGGCTGAAGTCCCTGCCGGCCACCAGGTCAACCCGGAGCCTGCCCCTCTGCGGCCAGCAGGTCAACCCCATACCGGCAGGGGGTTGACCTGGTGGCCGGGAAGCAGAGCGGCCAGCAGGTCAACCCCATACATTCAGCGGGTTGACCTGGTGGACGGGAAGGAAAGCGGCCAGCAGGTCAACCCCATACTTTCAGCGGGTTGACCTGGTGGCCGGGAAGGAAAGCGGCCAGCAGGTCAACCCCATACATTCAGCGGGTTGACCTGGTGGCCGGGAAGGAAAGCGGCCAGCAGGTCAACCCCATACATTCAGCGGGTTGACCTGGTGGCCGGGAAGGAAAGCGGCCAGCAGGTCAACCCCATACATTCAGCGGGTTGACCTGGTGGCCGGGAAGGAAAGCGGCCAGCAGGTCAACCCCATACATTCAGCGGGTTGACCTGGTGGCCGGGAAGGAAAGCGGCCAGCAGGTCAACCCCATACATTCAGCGGGTTGACCTGGTGGCCCGAAAGCAAACCGGCCACCAGGTCAACCCGGAGCCTGCCCCCGCGGGCAGGGGCCAAGCGGACCCCCCTCCGCCCGGGCTTGCCCTGCTCCGAGCCGGGGCTTAATCCCCGTCCGGCCACCAGGTCAACCCGGAGCCTGCCCCTCTGCGGCCAGCAGGTCAACCCCATGCCGGCAGCGGGTTGACCTGGTGGCCGGGAAGGAAAGCGGCCACCAGGTCAACCCCATACTTTCAGCGGGTTGACCTGGTGGCCGGGAAGGAAAGCGGCCACCAGGTCAACCCCATACTTTCAGCGGGTTGACCTGGTGGCCGGGAAGGAAAGCGGCCAGCAGGTCAACCCCATACATTCAGCGGGTTGACCTGGTGGCCGGGAAGGAAAGCGGCCAGCAGGTCAACCCCATACATTCAGCGGGTTGACCTGGTGGCCGGGAAGGAAAGCGGCCAGCAGGTCAACCCCATACATTCAGCGGGTTGACCTGGTGGCCGGGAAGGAAAGCGGCCAGCAGGTCAACCCCATACATTCAGCGGGTTGACCTGGTGGCCGGGAAGGAAAGCGGCCAGCAGGTCAACCCCATACATTCAGCGGGTTGACCTGGTGGCCGGGAAGGAAAGCGGCCAGCAGGTCAACCCCATACATTCAGCGGGTTGACCTGGTGGCCGGGAAGGAAAGCGGCCAGCAGGTCAACCCCATACATTCAGCGGGTTGACCTGGTGGCCGGGAAGAAAAGCGGCCAGCAGGTCAACCCCATACATTCAGCGGGTTGACCTGGTGGCCGGGAAGGAAAGCGGCCAGCAGGTCAACCCCATACATTCAGCGGGTTGACCTGGTGGCCGGGAAGGAAAGCGGCCACCAGGTCAACCCCATACAGGCAGCGGGTTGACCTGGTGGCCCGAAAGCAAACCGGCCACCAGGTC